>NW_019214901.1:0-42499 GCF_002532875.2 Varroa jacobsoni | reverse complement strand
ATATATGTTTTGGTTAGATGTATATATGGAGAAAGAGGTATTTATAAATATATTTCTACTGATGCTGCTTTCCCTTCTTGGCGGTACGTCGCAGAGCCGGCAAACGTTCATCGTCCGCATCGGCGGCAGAGAGAGGAACGGTTCAGTGTAGCTGTTCGCTGCCGCCGGCGCGGCTGTCCATATATAGGTGCGAGTTAATCAGCCGATATAGTCTCCAGCATCAATTAGTGAGTCAACGAATAATTGCCATCGATAATTGAATTAGTGTAACGGATTCGCGCTACGGCAGGCTGGCTGGCTTCCATTACAGTTGTTGTCTCATCATTTGCTTCATTTACCGGCTGCTGCCGCTGCTGTCGCTGCTGCTGCTGCCGCCGCCGCCGCCGCCGCTGCTGCTGCCGCTGCTGCTGCTGCTGCTGTGGCCCATCGTGTTGACGTTGTTGTGCATACATTTTAACCAGAATAAATTATAGGTGTTTCGTCACGTTATGAATAGTTTGGTAACGTTGGTTTACTGCACGATGACGTCATCCCTCCGTTTGTCTCGAAGGATGTTGAACAGCATGGCAATTGACGTTATTGTAATACTATTATTATAGTGGTCTGTGGCGACTCCATAAAACTGTGGGGTCGTTAGCGTTGTCTGATCTCTATATATATATATATATATATATATATATATATATACTCTCCCATTACTTCGACAGGGATCATGTGCGGAAATAGGTCTAGGTGTAATACATTGATTTATTTATGAATAATACTTGCATGTTTTAGGTTTACGTTGTTGTCATTGTCACTGTTAACCCGTAGCTGTCCGCTAGTGTGCAGTGATGATCCATTATCTGGGCTGTAACGCTTGTTGGTTTATTATTCGCGCGCTATGACTGACCACTGCGGGCGGTATATGGCCATCCAACTCTGCTCGTCAACGACGTGTGATCGCGGTGTCGAGACCAACAACAGCCGAGTGTATTTACTACTCAGTATAAAGAATATGCTCAAAATCGTCATCGATACTAACGTAGTCTCTCGCCAAACCAGCACGCTAATAGCATCATTGTTAGCCGGCTGCCGCATCTGTATATATAGATATATATGTGTGGTTGTGACAATATGCTCAGTGCATCTCATATATTTCTTATTCGTATCGGTACATACAGAAAATGTTGAATACATATGATTACATACACGTACAATGTTTATATTAACAGTAGTAGAAGTAATGGAGTGGATCCATCGGCTTTCTCAGAGCGTATAATTCATACACGTGTTATTAGTAGTATTGTCATCGCTATGATGAGTGTGTGGCATACACCGTTTTTACTTGCAAGTACGATTCTAGTAGTAGAAGTAATACTCGAGATTCTTTTGGTCTTTGGATATTGGACGTTCGATACGAGCTATTGTTACTTCGTTGTATATTAGTTGCTTTCACGTTTGTTGTTACCGTTCCTGTCGCTGACGTTTGCTTGATGTCAACGGTGTTACTGTCAGCGATTATGAGCATCTGTGTTTTTCAGCCGTCCACAAATGGGACCGCATCTGTGATCGACACAGAGATTCTGCAGTTCACTTTTGTTTTTTTTGACTGTTTTGTGCTGCTGCTGCTGCTGCTGCTGCTGTCGACGTTGACGTTGGTGTCGTTACGTAACGTCATTTCTCTTTTGGTTTCGTTGTCTGTGGAGTTTGCTGCTGGAAATAATCGCTCGGTACTTCATTGTAAGTATTCGCTTGTTTGTTTGTTTGTTTGTTTGTTTGTTTTCACTTGATCTTAAATTCTTCAAGCCTGTTGGTGTTGAATGCATAAATGTTACTTGTCAGGTGTTGTTCGTAACATGTTATTGTTGTTGTTGTCGTTGTCGATTTGATGTTCGTCCGCTTGGAGCCTTGGCCCGCGAACTGCCGTCCGGCGTGGTGGCTTCCCTGCCCCGACGTCTTGGCCGCCCTCGGGGCGTTATGGAGCTTTAGTGAAGGCAGGCTATCGACGACCGGGGCCACCTCGGATGGCCACCATCCTCCGGACCCGGCAGGTTCTCAGCAGGGCTCGACATTGAGAAGGTGACATGTCGTTGTCATGTATTTTATTCATTATTGTTGAGTTGATTGAATTGATTGATTGATTGATTGATTGATTGATTTGTATTGAGTTGAATTGTTCAGTACAGTTTTAGTAGTAGTAGCAGTCGTTTTGTAGTTAGTTCACTGTTCAGTTAGTTAATAGTATAGTTATATTAGTTGCGGAGAGATTGAGTATAGATGATAATATATTGAGTTAGTTAGCTAATTTTTGTAGTTACCGTCGTAGAGTGATATTGTTTTTGTTATTAGTACAGAGTGTGTTGTTTACTCGCCGTCATAATAGGGAGAGATACCGTTCAGTAATGTTCAGTTGTTGTCTGAATAACAATAATAAATACAGTCATTGTATGATAGTAACAGTACAAGTTCAGTGATGGTTGTTTATAATTAAATGTTCATGCAATTATAATTGTACTAATGTAATTATTTTTTTTTATTGTTATGATAATTATTACGATGCATGTAACTAATAATCAGTAATTGTCTAGTTGTATTGTAATTACAGTACTGGTAATGTTTCTCCTCGCCATCATGTTTATATTTTCCTGTATATACTATCTGTATAATCGATATTTACTTGATCATTAATCGTTGCTATCTTTGATTATTGATGCAATGTTTTTTTTTCGTTTCTGTTTGAAAATGTTCTTTTCATCGTTTTGATGTCCCGGTCTGTGTCGCGGAGAGGCCTAATGTCAATTGGAAAAATGAATTTCCTGTTAGAGACTGCTATTATGCTAGATCTATCTGATTCGAGAGGATGCTTTTGGTAAGGTTTAGATCTCTTTGTAAACAAACGACACAATTAGGAATTAGGTTATAGGGACACCCATGGAACTTTTTGGACAAACATTACATTGTGGCCGAATTGGTTTCTTTACTCGGTGAGAGACTATAGATAAATAACCTAGCGATTGCTATGAGTTTCAATACCAGTCAAAGTAATAGGCAATTTTTCATGTTATTTCTAGCCAGTTGCGAAGCAAACAATTCCGTACGTTTTTTTGCCAACTTGTCTCTTAGTGATCGGTTTGCCAGACTATAACATTCATACGATTGCACCAAAATTAAGTTATATCGAAATCGAGCTTTGGATTTTGGTTGTTTCCAAGCTTGCTGTATGTTGGCTTTGATAATTTTTTCAAAACTTTTCACCAGTGCATCTTCCCTACCCATTCACCGCAGACGCTACCGTACATAAACGGTGCCTGAGGCGAAAATGAGGATCAGACGAACGATCTGCTATGGTTTTGTTACGTGGCTGATTTTGTTCGCGTTTAAATATTGTTTTTACGGTGTTTTTTTTTTTCTGATTTGTTATTAATTTCTGTTTTGTCTTTGCACTCTATTTTTTACTTAATTTGTGTAATTTCTGTAGATGTTTTGCTTTCGGTTGGTATTCCCTATTTTTGAGAGCTATTGCGTTTCATCGTTATTCTATTGATTGTCTTGATTTTTTTTTACTGACTCATTTTCGTAGAAAGTTTACCAGTTTGCAGTTGTTATTATTACTATTATTGTTATGTTATTGTTATTGTTGGATTGTTTGTCTTTTGATGAATCGGTTAGTCAGTCCGTGCGGGGCAGACCGTTCCGGCCACTGGGCCAGGCCCTCTTTGCGCAGCGAGAGGCGGTGACCCAACTCGTCTAGTGCCTACTGGTGGCTATAGGGAATTCGAACACACCATCATTATTAATTGCCATTGAGGCGGCCAAGGCGAGCAGAGCCCCCGCGAGCGCCTAGGGGGCCACTCGCCAAGCATATCGGGCTTGCAGAGCACAAGAACTTACTCACGTAGTCAGAAGAAATACATAGAAATATAAATATATAGATTACAGATAGAAGAGAAATAGTGCACGGTAATTTCATATCGATGCTCTGTCTCGCCGCAGGGATCAACGACTGATCGACTTGTGTTTCATGAAAAAATCCTTGATCAGTTTCTTTCTAGGATTCTGAATTGGGGGCCGTACGCAAGGACAGAGTCCAAAAACTATTTGGTCCTGTAATTCACAATTAATTCTTTTCTATTTTTCATGTCTACTGATCGGTTTGAATACTATCGCCGACCTCATAGATGTTGAAAGAGGTACTGGGGATAGCCCTGGAGTTATGGGGTGATCAACTGTAGAGAAACCTGCAGATGCCCCTGAGGATACTTCGGGGCTAGCGCGCAGACCATTGGCGATCATGCACCAGGCCACTACATACCCCGATTGACAGTTTGCTCATGATCAATCAAGGGACGGCTTTATGTCGTCGCTATCATTATTAGCGGCGCACGTGTCATAAACTCCCGAGATCTAGTTAACCGATTTGTTCAGTACGGAATGTTTATATCGAGTGATTATTAACTGACATTTGAACCAGATCGACCGGATCCTCAATCACCGGCCGTCGTTGTCTCACAGTCGTTCATCCCGGGGAGCGGCTCAAAGCGAGATTAGCGGTTTTTTGTCCTTCTTAATGGAACATCTCTTCTTCAGGTGGTTTCCTCACCCAGCGCCCTCTATCTAGTTTCAGGAATCTGTCGAACAGCACTTTCTTGGCGGTCTGGTAGGCGTCAGCACTCTGCTTCGTTTCGCCGTACGTTTTGCCGATGAGGTCCTGGCGACCGAACTGCTCGGCGACGTCCTTGAATAGGTTGAACAGCGAGGCCTTGGACACGCGCGACTCGAGATTGGTACCGCTACGGTCCTGGCGCATGCCCGTGCCAGAGTTGGTTACTTCGGGCCGTTCATCGCCTACACACCAGTTGATCGAATATGGTTTCGTTTTTTCGGTGTCACGTGGCGGATTATGTCCTGACACGCAGCCCAAGATCGGATGTTGCAGCGAAAACAGTGGGGGTAGCTGTGAGTTTAACGAGGGCTCCCCCTCCAGGCGACAACACACGGCCCTCGAGAGATGACCGTGATGATAGAGGTTCCCGAGCGTAATGGAGGATAAGTACACAGGCTGTAAGAAGTGTGAGAGCAGGCCACCTTGCATGCCCAGCACATTCCAACGGGCGATCTTATCGGAGCAGCTCATCGTGCGTAGTCGTTCCCCTTGCAAGATGGCGTCCCACGTTTGATAATCGGTACTCACGTCCACGGGTACAGTCCCTTCGCCTGCTTCCAGTTTGGTACGAAGGAGACCTTGACAGCTCTTCGTGAAGAGCGGATGGTGCGCGCTAGAAGCGTCCTCTCCACATTGCTTGTTCTTGTCATCTGGTTTGGTGGTGTGCGCGAACAGAGCACCGTCTCCACAAGGCGCCGTTGAGATATACAAATGGAACGACACCTGCGGTTTGATGCGGAGACTGGGCCCTCCCTGGGTCGGGTTATCGACAGGCTCGAGGATCGGATGGTCTTCCCCTGTCTTATAGCCTTTCAGCTGCTGATAGAGGAAACGCAGGAAGCTTCTGCGAGTGATAACCTCGGCATGCGAGTCGTTGACGACCGTGCCATCCTGGCTAAGTTGTTCGCCAGTAATACAGCGAGATCCTGTGCCGAAGCACACCACCGTCCCTCGCTTATCGGTCTGAGCGCAGCGCATGATGAGCGCCGCAAGCACTTTGCGCCCGCCAACGTATTCAGGTACTTCCAACACCTTCTGCGAGAACTCTCGATGGCCCAACGCGGCGATTATGTCAAACATCGGTATGCTATCATCAGTTGAGGAAAGGATGTCGGTCTCCGGTGAGGGCACGTCGGATGCAAGCGCCCCAGAGGCAACCAACTTTCGGAAAGCGAGTTCTGCGGCTTGGTGTTTCGCTTCCTTTTTTGTCTTGTCCCATGCTTCTGCTACTGGCTTCTTGTCGAGGAACGCCACAGCCTTAAAACGCGGATTGTGTGGAGGGCCATCCGTTGCGACGATGTCGATTTTCGCCTCGACATGCTGCATCTGTCCAAACTCGTGGAACGCGCTCACGGGGTTCTTCGTGAGGGACGCATAGCTGGGGAATTTCGAGATCGATTGTGGTCCCGGCGTGGAGGCGGGCGGACCCGAATTGCCGGACCCAGTGTTGCTTTGTCCACCGCCAGCGGCTGTTTGACCGGGATGTGCGCCGGCACCAGGGTGAGCCCCGGCTCCTCCGCCCGATCCGCTGCCGCCCCCGCCGCCGGAGTGGATCGCGTGGCCTTGTGCATGCTGATGGCCAGCCTGAGCGCTACTTGCTGGCGGCTGCCCATTGGCGGTTAGTGCGCCAGCGGCTTGGTGCTGATGATCAATGGCGCCTCCTCCAGCGCCTCCGCCACCGCCAGCTCCGCCGGGACCACCGCCCCCAGCGCCCGCCTGCGCTTGCTGCTGCGCCACAACTTGCTGAGTCGTGGCCTGCAACGGGTGGGCGCCGGCCGCGACTGCGGCTGCGGCGGCGGCGACGTGCGCATGGGCAGCGGCTGCTGCTACCGCGTGCTGGTGCTCGGCGAGAGCATGGCTATGGCCAGCGTGAGCGCCGTGCCCACCCGGCCCCCCGTGTCCATGCCCCCCGCCGCCATGGCCGCCGTGTGACGCTGCGTGAGCCGCATGGGCTACATGGGCGGCCGCCTGTTGGGCCTGGGCGGCCTGCTGCGCCTGTTGTTGTGCTGCTGCCTGTTGAGCTGCCAGCGCGGCGGCGGCAGCTGCGGCTTGCATCTGCTGCGCCTGCTGCATCATGTGCAGCTGTTGCGGCCCGATGTGGCCACCGTTTGCTGCGGCGGCTGCCGCGTACGCGGCCGCTGCCATTTCCACCGTCTGGCTCATCACCTGCTGCGTTATCTTCACATTCGGAAAACACACACCTGCCAAATAGTAATAACAACAATAGCAGACAAATGAGCTAAGGAGAACAATAAAGAACAAACTAAAAAAGAGACAAAGAAAGGTAAAGGCAAATAAACAAGTAAATGAAAATAATGATCACAAAAATGGCGATGTGATTAAGGGGAACCAAGACGTAAAGATTTCTGATTCATGTGGATATTATATTTCGATATATGTACCCTTCTCTAATAATATAGCAAATTTTCGTTCAAAGTATATACGATAAACATTTTTTAGGTTACTTATTTCAGCAATCTTTCATTCAGTTTCTCATCAATCAAGTTAGTATTAATGTCCAGTGCAACCCACTCATAATGCTTCCATAACAGCATACATAACAAAGCTTCCATAAACTTTTCATAAATTTCTCTCCAGAATTAAAAAACAAACGAATTTTGACAAAGATCATTAGGTCGTATTGGCAAACATTGGCAGGAACGTAAAAGACAGACGGGACAACAGCACCCGCTCTTCCCTAATCGCTATGATTACGATACCTGGAGGTAGCATCACTGGGATGCCAGTTGCCTGTTGCTGCTGAATCAACATCTGAGCGAATGCCTGATTGAGGCGTAGGATCTCCGCCTGCTGCGGGCTGAGTGTCGTCTGCTGACGCGCCATCTTCGTCATTTTAGCGTTCTGTTTGCGGCCGAGTAGCTCTTGCTGAGCAAGCAGATGTTGTGCGGGCAGGGGACCCAAGTGGGCGGGCAGACCAGGGACCCCGGGAACGCCGGGCACTCCGGGAACGCCGGGTACCCCGGGGACGCCGGGCAGTCCGGGAACACCGGAGGTCGCCACGCCTCCGACCACGCCCCCCACGCCAGCGCCTGGTACTCCGGGAACTCCGGGCACTCCGGGTACGGGGCCACCAGGCGGTACGGAGGGGATCACTGCTGCAGCACCGGGAGGGGCCGGTAGCGCGGGATACTCATTCGTCTGTCCGTTCTCCTCGTACGAGGGCGCCGCAGGGAGCTCAGCCTAAATATGAAGGACATGAATCACAAAGACAAAGGAAGCGGAGCGAAAAAGTGTTACAACGATTGGTGGAATACACGAGTGTTCCTGATACGGAAAGATACCTTGAGCGAAAATGCTCAATAAGGTCTCAGACGAAAAAAACGTACCCGAAGTAAGCGAAATATTCAAGCGAAAGCCGAAATGCCGTGCTATTGGTTGCGGCCAAATGTCAAGAAAAAATACTTGCACGACACGTCGGTTCTTTTTAATACATAACCGAAACCTATCAAAAGAAACGACAGACACATCTGTATTTGCGGCACGAGTCCCATTTGATAACTTGCTATTATAATAGACTAGGGTCATTGTGAGCGTTTTAATGTGCATAAACTCTATTCGTGTTTTTTCGATGACTTAATCGACTACGTGCTATACTGACTTGTTTCTTGTTATTGAGACTCCTTTCGATGCCCTGCAAGTCAGCCAGGTTGCCTCCTGGCACGAGAGTCCACGCCGGTGGAGTGTCCCACACCTTCGAGAGCACTCCCCGGTCCTGCAGCCGATAAAGGATCGGATTTATTTCGCGCTTGTGTTTGAGACCGAGCGCCTTCACGAGATCCTTCGTGTAGACTGGCGCGCCAATGGCCGCCAGGTGATTGATCAACAAAGCGGTTAGGTCGTTCTGCAGAATGTTGTTGTTCGCACCGCCCCCGCCAGAGCCTCCGTTCTGCGATGAAGCGCTTCCGTTACCCTTCACTGAAGTTCCGGAGGACATGAAGGTGCCAAGAAATAGAATAGATTGGATCGAAATATGCAAGATATGTTATAGATATAACTCAAGTGAAACAGTTCAAGGAGAGGTCTTTAAAGGACCTTTATCACTGCTATGTGAAGAGTATCCAGAAGGTCATTTGTGAGATACAAATATCATAAACTCGAAAGTCACGCCATCTTACCTCGCTACATTTTTGAACCTACATGTGTGAGTCACAAATCATCGCCACTATCAGGGTTATTTTTTTTTCATTGTGCTGCACAATCGCAGTGACTACATACGTACGAATTCATCATATTCAAAAAAGTTTTGGGCGTCTAGAGTTCCCGCAGGGTTTATCAGTCAGCTAAGTTGAAAACGCGCCACTTTCAGTTAGGTCTGAGTCTGTTTGAATCTTAGAACCCGAACAAATCTTTGACACGACCCAACGACATCCAAACAAATAGCTCAGCTCGAAGCTTTATTCGACGGATAGTTTCCCTTTATACGACATATTCAAACAGCAGTAACTTCTGAGTATTCTCTGAGGCTACGATGTTCAATTGCAAACTAATACAATCACTAGTAAAGACAAATATGCTATTATTTATCTTCTTTACTAGGTCGGTCCAAATGCAATGGCGCGCTAGTTGATGAATGTCTGTTTTTCATCCTCTTGCATATCGGTCGACCCCATACGGACTGGGCTCTTCGAGTCAACGGTAAGCTGACTAACATCGACAATGATCGCAGTACGAAAAGAAGTACATTTGGTGGCAAAGATCTCCTAATACCTATCTTTGTCTACTTTCTGATGACAGAACTGTTACAGCCTGCTGATCATTGAGATACTAGAACGATACTATCGTAACAACCGATATTACATGACAGACAGTGGCTAGTTGGCTCAAGACCTAAATGCTCGTCGGTTTACTAGACGTGTAGTGTTCTCTTCAAAAAGAAAACTGCAAGGAATATAAAAAGTGTCGTGTTTTTTTTTTGTCTTTTTCAGATTCCACAGTTCGGAGCACGTCGTCACCCGGCGATGCCGTTCGAATAACTGTTCTGGGGTATTTGCGAAACGCGGTTTGACCTGACAAATTAAGATTGCTTCTTCTTCTTTATTGAGACAGGAAACTAGGGCTGAGTAGTGCTTACATGTTCTTAGTGGACGATAATCGTTTGAGTGAACCGAAGGTGCTATATATTCACAAATTTTTATCACAAATTATGGCTCTGAAAATGGTTCGCTTGAACTAAATAGATCTGGAAAATTTTAACAGACTTTTTCGATTGTTTACTATAAAATATACAACTCCAGTCACTAGGCGATTAAGTCGAACAAAGGTTTGAACCTTTGAACGAAGGCCAGGTCGCTAGCAAACACAGCTTCTCTGTCGACCTATCCTCTGCCATTTGCACCTTACCGACATACCCCAAGAGAATGCCCCTACCATGTTGAAGTGACGCATCGCCCTGTGAATTGCTATTGATCCTATTGACATATTTACCCTTCCTCGACGCCTGTTATGTAGGGTAAGGCAAGAAACAGTTTGAAAAAAGCTTTTGTTTTCGAACAGTTAAAGCGCTCTTTTGTTTGGACTATCTGGAAAGTTTTGCTTCACTATGTAATTCCATTGAGTTGAATGTCCTAAACGGCCAACAAACGATCAGCTAGCTATTTACCGTTGTTTCTAGCGACCTGGGTGTTGTCGTTAGTATTGTTGCCTGCGTTTGAGTTGCCATCGGGGGAAGATGGGGCATTGTTCGAGTCAATGGTAGCCAGCATCATCTGGTCGGGGGTTGGGGCCAATACAAGCGCTTTTTCGTCCCCAGGCGCCACCGTCGGTATCGTTCCGGCACCCCCGCTTCCACCGCCGCCACTACTCCCATTTGGCACTATCACGGCCCCAGCTCCGCCCCCGTTGGCTACGCTTCCCCCTGAGCCAGCTCCGTTTAATTTGCTATGCCAGCTCGGCTGATCAGATGCCTGAAAGTGAGAGAAACAATAAATAGCTTTGATTAGGTTAGGTTTAATAATTACCAGCTGATCATTATTGTTGTTCTCGAGAGGTTTCACCTGAGGTGCAGCAGCTCCAGACGAAGCGACTCAGTTTTTGCTATGTGTAAATATGATAGCATTTGCAGGATGAGTGTGAATATGACAGCATGAACGTTACGGCTGTTCATGAAAATGCATGTTGTAACTTCAGACACACATGTTACAAAATTATAACTTGTAGTTAGATCATGGATTTTCAACATGCATCAACACATATTGCGGCAAAGAACAAAAGGTATTTCTTACTCAATTGTTTGTACATACCACACACTGTAATCTCATAAGTCGACTACTGACATTTACTTTTTTTTTATTTATTTATTTATTTATTTATTCTTGCTCTGTTTAGACATGATAATTATAGTTACTGTAATGATAATTATTATTAATACTATAAATTCCCATCGTGTTCATCCTCAGTAATCACGATTTCTATCCATAATGTAGGACATTTGAACTCCACCCCACACGGCGCACGTAAATTACATACACAAAAAACCGAACTGTTTCTAGGCTAAGTGCAAAGGTACGACCTGCTTATGCGCTCGTCGCACGGAGCAGTTCCGTAGGTTGATGCTATTGACAGTCAGACACTGTTTAGCACAGAAGTATTATAACGATTTCACTAACTGGTTTGCTTGGCTGCTGCCACATCAGTATATAACAAAAAGAAAATCGCAGCTGTATAACTCTGTTGGCTGAACGTACACAGTTCTTCTGGTTGCCGCTAGATGGCAATAGAAGTCTTCAAATTTACGCCGCATCCTCCATCTTTTTCTACCTGCTACGGAAGCGATCGAAAAATAGCCGTTTGTCTAGCCGTGACGTGAAGAAACACACAACACAGCATCTTTATTGTTATCTCAGCCTTTAAAGAAGGCTCACGTCGGTTAAGGCACAAAACACTAGCGAGGTCCTTGTCCCTCGTCGTCTCGAAATAGGCAGATAGCAAAAAAGACTAAGAAAATTAAAAGAAGGAATATTTAGGAAATTGTCCGTAGCACCAGCTACTTGTGTGCCCTAAGCATGCGTTAGATGAGCCGACAGCCAAGTAAAGCTCATATATTCTCAGACCTGAACGGGAAATTACGTGCGGTCATCAAAAGTATGCAACCAGCAACATACGAATATTAGCGCGCCCAGGCGGAGATTAGAAGGCGGAAGTCAGTCAACAACAGCGAAACGAAATCTTTCTAGGGCATCGACGTGTACGTCGGCCCAGACCGATAGCAGTCTTCGCGGCCTAGGTGAGGAGCCGCGAAAGCAAAACGATGCCTTTTGACGCAACCAGTCAGAAAAGTCTGATGATACGGAGAGAATAGACAGCCAAAACGAGGAAGCCCACAGAAACGGGTCCGAAAAAAAAGGATAAAAAAGAAAACAAAATGTATTATTTTACTTAGGCTCAATTGTGTGGAGGGAAACGACCTTGTTACATTGGCTTTACATATCCAGAGAAGGCGTAGAAACATCGTTGTGACTGTGTTTCTATATCTCGCCTTTCTCCTAGTTAAACTGTAGAATGTGTAGATAGGCTGGACAGAACTATTCGGCAAGATCAAGCCAATTGTTAACTCCACTGAGTACAGTTCCTACCGACGTGGGCTATACGTAGATACGTGAACAAACAGTTGTGAGCGAGCGTTCTGGACGTCTTGTTTACTGCAGTGTTACCACCACATCACCAGTAAATCGTATTACATCAGCTTCGAAGACAGCCGTTAATTGAGTCTACTTTATCATATATATGCCTATACCGATAGGAACTTTGCGAGATGTACGTACGTACAGCGGACCCGTTTGCTTATCTATCAATGCCAAAATAGGCCAATGGTGCATTAGAAGACTTGAAGCGATAACGCCAATTAAGATGACGGTAAACATTTCATACGTTTCAACCAACATAGGTAAGCAGCACCGGTGCGATCGAAGGGGGCCCAACAGCCTAATAGCCCAGTGAGAAAATTTGACGACGCTTTCGCTGTTAAAGGACAAAAATCAACAAAGGACAAAAAAAGCATCGCCTATTCGTTGCTATTGGTCGTGATTTCTGGCGATGTGTTTGCTATCGGCCGAAGAAGTTTTAACAACGTTTAATTTCTTAAGTGCAATGCTTCGAATGCACGGCTTTGACAGTGAAAGAAAAACACCTTTAGTGAAAAACTCGCAATCGTTTTAATGTATGAACTAATAGCGGTAACCATTTCTATGGCCGAAGATAGCTAGAGAAACATTATCATACCGGCTAGGTTAGCCGTCGACGGTAGGCGCAGGATGCAGTTTTCTATAGGTGATACATTGTTGCGTTTGTTATACAACAACACTCAAATGGATGCATAACATATGTTATCACTGCAATATATGACTACTTTACGCAATCTAAATCATATGATGCACCGCATCTTTGCAATGCAGAGGCTCGAATAAGGGCCACTAGTAACAACGAGTGATAAAGAACGCATCGTTTTTACTTAAGGGTACTCTTCACAGGGCCTTCTAAGTTCCGGGACCGTTCGTGCGTCTCAGTCACCGACTGTATTCAATACGAAGAACAGCTCTCTCTCTTATGATTATGGTAGTGGATACCTTTAATACGTGCCAAATGAACATTCGTGTAATTGTGCTATCACCGTCGTGCAGACAACAGCAGAGATAGGCAGCTCTATCTATTGTATGTTACTAACTCTACATACTCTCTTCTAGTCGGCAAAGCTCCTGAGGTCCTGCCGACCACAACAGCTAGCAGCTATCAGCGGCCGGGACTCCAACTAAGCGTGAGCAGGCGCTCGAAAGTTGTTGAAGCCCCCAACAACAACAGGTCAACTGGCGTATATGTCCACTTGCGAGCCGGAGGGTTTGGACACGTTTAACAAGAGGGTCAAGTGATTGGAGCAGACTTCAACACTCCAACACAGCGGAGACACTGCACGAAGGCATGCGTGCTCGATGCTGGGCAAGCGGATTAGCATGCATACATCGTTGTTCGTAAAATGCATGCATACATCGTAAAAATGTTTATGTTCCAAAAGAACACAAAAGACTGACTGAATAGGAAGAAATGGCAAAGCCCGAAATCCGTCTTTGCCTCTGGGCGGCGGCCCACCAGAAAGGGTGGCAATTATTTCTTGTAGAAGAAAGTTGTTCGTGACACTAACGTAATTATCGTATGCCTACAGACTCACGTAGGTCAGTGGCTGTGACATGAACAGAATGTCTTAGAAGAAGAACCTACAGCACATTTACATGACCTTCAAATCAGTATAATTATATGCGCCGAAACTCGGCGCATTACCATGTAAAGCGACGCAGGAGAAAACAAGCAATCGAAAACGTACAATACGTGAATATAGAAAATATTAGTTAACAGCGAAACACAAGCAGCTCTTACAGATGTGGTGATCATAGATGCAATCGGGTTGCATATCGTTGGCCGAGGTTTACAGTGTTACTTTTAATCTAGATATAAATGCCAATTCAACTGGTTGGACGTAATCGTCAAATAGAGCGCCCGTCTACCTCGAAAAGACCTTACACAATATAATGAAAAAAAAACAACCTGTCAGCCAAATTAGTCTGAAACCCACTACCCTCCCTGTATCCCAATCATCCATGCAAATTCTAATGTTATCCCTTGAATCTTTCCCACACAGGATTTCGACGTTTGGCTAGTTTGGTATATCATTATATACATTAAAATACCACTACAGCAGCTTCTTAGAGCTCGTTGTTTGTATCAACGACGTTTGAGAATATTAACTGTATTAACAATACAGTTAATATTATCGTGCGACACTCCATGCAAACAACAGCTTTCTTTTTCTGTTGTTCTACTCGTTTCTACAAATTCTGGACCTACTCCTCGGATACGTGAGCTAACACTTCAACACATAAATCTAACAGTCTGTTCGAGCAGGACGACCTTGGAGCCTTTCTGTTACTAAAGCGAACCATTTTGAAGGCCGTTCGCCCTGCCTGCACATTTTGTTTCATTTTCTAACCCGTCCTAGACAACCCTACAGCTTTCTATATATTCCAAGGCCACCGGCAACAGCAACAAAACACCGGATAATTTCCGTGGGCCTATTGATCGTTTGATCGTACGGGAACCGGGTCGGGCTTGGGGAAATTGCAATAGGGAAAATATCGAATCGATACACATTTCACTAAGCAGAGGAGTCGAATTTTTCTATGTTCCCGCTTCGTGTCGACTGCTGCCACCTACTCAGCCGATGATTTCATCGCATTTATATTTTTACCGAAGGAAAAGACGTGGTACGATTTCAGTGGCTGCTCTTGTCACGGTTGGTAGGCTTGTCACCGTGTTTAACAAACTGCCAGACGATTGTAGCACACAATTAGAAATGATGAAATGGCAAAGGCAGTCAACGAAGGTAAGCCAAACTGAGACGTATATATTATTACTTCCATTCTACGGAACTGTTCCCGTCATGTGTCAATAGCCGAAACTAGTTACGGAAACAACAACGAGAAAACAGCCAGCAATAGCTTACGGCCTCATATACACATTCATTTACATCGCAGCCGGTGCAGAGAAGTATTTCAGACAGAGCTGTTACCTTTCTTGGGCCCATAGCGTAAGGAGGTTACTGCACCCTGCCTTCTTCAAGGTGTTATTTCGTCACTGGTGACCATCGTCAAAGTAACTGTCCTTGGTATATCGATGTCTGCGGTATGACAGCGAGACTAGCAGTCACCGCGGCTAAGGTAAATGGCGCTAGGGCTTTGTTCCTTTTGTCCTGCTTAGCTCAGACTAGCTGAGATGTTCTGAAAGCTAGTGGAGCATGCAGCTGGCTCACTGAACGGCATTAGCGACCAGCTTTAGCGCCGTAAGTATCGAGATTACACGAGAAAGACATCGAAAGCAGCACTAGCCTTATGTACCTATGTCGAATTACTTACGGCCTTTCGAACCGTATTCTGGTCATTTTCTCGACATGGCGGTTAGCCGCTCTATAGCCGCTAGCAAGTCATAAAATGCTGAAGGACAAAACATCTATTAGGAGTGTTTGTAAATGGAGGCACCCCAAAGGAGAAGAGTCCCAGAGGCATGGAACTCTAGAAACACTCGGCGTGCAATGCCCAGAAAGGACAAAGAAGGAAAGGGAGTCGAAGTTCGAAGCTTACCGACAACAATGTACTTACACGGCCCTAGACATGTATGAAGAGTCGTGCCTTGAAATAGAGAGCCTACCGGCAAGGGCTTCTTGAAGGCCGGATTCACTATGCCTATGTGGAAGCAGGCAATGGACAACGGATTGTGACCGCTACCAGGGGGACACAGAAAGAGCGTGACTCAGCGGAAAGCAGAAGAAGGTTCATGATGGCCGACTCGCATGGTCCTCGAGGAGCTACTGTGGTCAAGCTACACCATTAAAATATAATTCACTGAAGGACACGCCAACGCAGGACGACTTCTTTTCTCTGGATGCGAACTGTATTCCTTTATAATCTAGCAGATTTCCCTCATGTGAGTCAATACCCCGATTTCAAATATCCCAATAAAGTACCGACTGATTCGGACATAATTCCATTAGTGAGCAGAGTTATTCGCCTTCTAGCAACTCAAACTATACTTAGTCTGACTTGAACCGCCATACTGTAAAGTACGTAGCACGCATCGGCTTCATCGTTCCGTTGCCCGTCTGTTTTACTTTGTTACTTGGTCAAACGTAACGGCACTACATTTAGCCACACCGTTCCCTTAGGCCCAGAGACCAAAGGGGCATCTGCTAGGTTTTGGAATAAGCCACTAATAATATAGGTGGCGACGGGAGTAAGGTGTCCGTGCCACCGATGTGCCCCGATGCAATATAATAGTCGGCCAGGGTCCTCATTAAGCTATCGGTCGTAGAGCAATTCACACAGTAAACGGCTCAGAGGCTAAACACACACCTAACAAGGGCAGCCGGTCAAAGACACGTCCCTTACTTTATCGGAGACCGTCTTACACAGCATGACATAAAATAATATGATGCACAGTATGGCATGCCACAGCCCAGTAGCTACGCGAATCCATACTGTCTACTACCCAAACCAAATTGTATACAGCGCAACAAACAATAGTACATGTTACACCATCCGCTTGATAATGACGGCTCAAAAGTCTTACTTTTACGATGCAACTGTTTGCTCATCTTGCACACGGCTAACGTTAAGTTGCCCTGTGCTTGCTGAAGAGCCGACCTACCAGCCTGGTGCCCAGCTATGATCGGAAGCGTCATCACTAATAGCAAATCTATGCGTAATTCATTCATCCAAGCAGGGAAGCCCCGATATACAGGCCGACTGGGATTAGCCACGTTTTAGACAGGCAAATCCATGCATATGGACAACGTCGTTCGACAAAGTAATTGCGCTCCAATCTGGCATTAGACTCCGAATTGAACTACGCTGCTATTCTATCGTCGCTCCGGGATGGTCTAGTTGCTCGCCTGCTTCCATATGCTCTGTTCCCTAGTCCTATTTGTCATTCCACCTAATTCTAGACGCATCACCCTTGATGTCTTGAGCAGTTGGTACCTCTCGCAGGTGGCGGAGGCGTAAAAGCGGTTATAATTATCGAAAGCTTTGAGTTTGCCCTGCAGGAAGGGGGTAAGCAGAATAGCAAGAGAGGACAGAAGCCTTCCTTTAATGCTTTGGAATAAAGGGATTGCGCTCTTAACCTTAATCGATGAGCACCAGTGGTGGTAGCAAGAGGCCGCCAGTAGGACGAAAAAATCTATACCTCTTCCATTCGCTTTCTCCGCAGCTTTACAAGGATATAAAGTTTTAAAGAGAAAAAGCAATTGAAGGGGAAGGCGATTGAGAGGCAATATAGAGGAGCATATTAAACAAGCCATTGAATGTGTAACGCGTATTTTCTTTTCAACATTATTTTCCTGTTCATAGTCAGAGGTCGCGCCTATTATTCAACTACTGGTGCAAAATCGTTTCCCTTGTTGTTTCTGTGTTGAGTCTAACCTAAAAGGTCTGCAGGTATGGACTCGAGCAACGCAGCATGAGATGTGGAAAATAGACATGAGTTAAGTGCGCCAAGGCATGCTATGCTAGAAAAAATTGACTTCGATAAACATACTGTTAGTTACAATTTTTGATTTATTTATAGGCTTCCACTTACTTTACCGCCTTATATATTAATAAACTTTTCGTTTTCAGTTTGTTGAGCTCCTCCCTGCGTCGTTTCTTCGTTCAGCCATCACCTGTATCAGTTCTTCCTCTTACTACCTTTATTCCTTCGAAGTGCACGCAATTCCATACGCTTCTAAACCTCTGTTTACTAATTCCCCTCTCGCTGGCTGAGTAGATTTAACCCAGTTTGACAAACAGGCCTTCGTATTCTGCCTGAGATCATCCTTTCTATTTTTTTTTGACATTTTAAAGACCATTCGCCCTTTTCAATATCCTCGTGTTGCAAGTCGAGAGCTTGTTGCCTGCGTTCATTCCCTGAATGTGGCCATTGTTCCCTGTATAACTGTTACGACTACAACAAAATGCCCCGAGTTTTTGCTCGTGGCACCAGAGCTGCTGCCACCGCGCGCTCCTGTTTCCCGTTGTTTTTGTCGTCTTCTATTCTTGTTACATTGAACCCTAGCTATTAATATAGTTGTTGTTGTTGCCGTTATTACATTGTATGTCTTTCCATGACGGCCCACTAAGTAGTGAGCCACTGCTGTCGTTCTGTCCTCGTCCAGTTACTTATCGTTCGTTCGCGCCTTTGTCGTTTACGGGCCAAACCTAATTGACTACTATGATCGTGCGACGTCATTTGGCCCATTATCACTGCGACATTTTGTGCTGCCGTCACTGTCACCGCTGAATTCACTTATTGTTTCACCAGGCGATGCTTCCATCCAAGCAGTAACCGAACACTTCTTGTGTCCACGCAGGCTACTGTATTCAACATCAGGCTTTAGTAGCAACGAAAGCTGGCCTTGTACACTCGCGCAGCAGTCCATGACCTACAAACCAAATGGAAGAAAGACAGAACGGCTCGTTGTCTCACAGTCAGCCCGTCCTGATGGCGATTCGTAGGACTTGTCCATGCTGGCTTGCTCGTGTATGTTCCTGCTCCCTTAGACTGTAACTAATACGTGAGCAAAGACAAATCTGGGGATCTTTTTAGGCTAGACACCAGCGTACGTTGCCGTCTTCGGCGGCGATAACCCAAGGTTTGTACCCAAGCAGACGCCCGTTTCTAGCTGGTTGAGCTGCACGTTTTAACCTTGACCGATCGGCGATTGCTTCGCGACCATGTCCCGCTGTTCTGTACACTTCTATATACAGTAACAGGCAGCAGGAGCACCGAAGGAAACAGCTGAAGAATTCTACCAACAGCAGAGAATGCAGAAAGATGTCATCATAAAAAGGAGACTGCTATTCCGTTGACCCGAACGTCGAATCACCATTTGTCGAGCAAACGGAGCCTGTGGCTATCGACCACGACTATAGACTGTATTCGTTTCCTTTATTTAATATAGGTAAAAGAGCGTACAACGTAGATTAATCTGAGTGGCTATGTTTGACGCACGTCCTATAGCGTGTAAAGTACGTGTATGACTTAATAACGGACGAATTCAGTATTGAGCCTTTGTACTTGTCTTACAAATATAAAAGCTGGAAAACGTTAAACGCTTAACAGACCCGTAGGCCGTACGTAGATACTTGTAACATGAATAGTTATTGTCGTTGTGATCACTAACTGGTTGATTAGCTAATGCCGCTAGTCAGGTAAAAAAAATAATCACTAAACAAACGAGCCAGTCATTTTAGTTATTCCGCATTCACAAGTCATTGATGGCGTAGCACGGCTGGTAAGCTGAAGGAGCGAGACACACGATTACAATACCTGCACTAATATTTTCAACGTATGATGAATAAACTCAGGAGTACTCCAAAAAAACGTTACACAACTACGGACAATGGCCTAAGTAAATAGAAACATCCCCCTGTTAACAGCTTCCAAGCTGACACAACCCATATATGGCGAATCAGATAGTACGGTATCCTTGCGCATGTGCAATAGTGTGTGTGCGTCCTTGTTCGAGCACATCCCTACTGACGGACACAGTTCGGACAGACACGTTTCTTTTATTTTCTTTGCCAATCCCTTGTCATACCGAAAATGGGTAGTAAATCTGCAGGCCTACCTCAGGTCAAAGCGTTTACTGTTAAACATCTAATGGCTCATTATTATTACTTACTGTGTACGTATATCTTCCCTTGCACCCATCTCCTAGTCAACGACCGATACTCGTCATGTTCTTTTGGTATCCATCGGCCTAGCAAAAACTAAACTGCTGCCTGTCGCTACCAAAGCTTTTCAATGTCCAAGCACTTTGAATTGTCGTGTTGACGTAGGCGCGCCTTCGATGCAGCCTCAGCGACATAGCCATAGGTTTCGAGATGACGGTGACAACAAGAACACTCAAAACAGATTATTATCACACCTGACACGCACCATAGAGACCACCGGAGGCGGACACTGACGCTATTATTTGTCAGACGGACAAACAAAACTAGATACAGCCAGCTCAACGATTTGTCGATTTACCATTACACGAATGGGATCCGGCAATGCATAGAAAATGTCTACGGCAATAATAGTAGTTCCTCCCATCTACTGTCTGTACACCATCCCAGTAAAACCGCGAAGCAAGCAGTGATACATAAGATAGCAACGCAGTATTAGTTGCGGCAAATCTCACGCTGTAATATCTTCAATAATCGAGCTATATCTATTTTAAAGGCAAGGACGATTCCATATAGGACGATACCGCGTAGCGTGAAGGCACTGAAAATCAACGCAAACAAATCATCATAAGCGTTTGCGTGTTCCTTTTTCTCGTATGTATTTTTGATAGAAGCTAAGAATCTCTAAGATAGACGCTAGAAATTGGTGCCGCTCCCGTTCGAACTGATACCAGCGATAGCGGCGTCCACCATCACAAATCAGAACGCATCTTCTTCTTTGTCGTCTGCTATTCCTATTGCTACTGCTGTTGTTGTAATTGTTATTGTTAAGGCCATTGCGATCGGTATTCGCTATTACCTGTAAGTATTGATGTTAGCGACATCTGTTAATGTTTCTCTGTAGCGCCCCCGAACAAAGTCGTTCGACCACGAAGAATCGTCATGGTTATGGGGAAAAGAAAGTGGAAGTTGCAGAACAGTCGTAGCAGACCTCATTCAGCCGTCACACATAGCATAAGCACAATATTCCAGCGGAATTGCTATCGGTGGTAGTGGGATAGTGTCGGCTTTGAAAACGGTGGCGGGAAATTTCATCCCATGAGATCTGGATGCCATGGCGAGAACCACGGGACTCCTAAATGCAACGAACATTAGCACTACACTGGCGGAAACGCAAACGAAGGAAATGGAGGCAGGATGAACAAACTCGGGGTCCAGCTTTTGTCTTTTACGGGGACATAATAGCAACTAACTTCGTTGATAGCTCACAGGTGTTACTGCCGCCTTCGCCATTCAAGGGGTCGATCGGTAAGCTAGCCTCGCTTCCATGAATTTCGAGCTGCCCAAAATCCTGCACTATTGACACTCAGCGGCAGCTACGCGACGAAACAATAAAATAACGCCGAAAAAGACAAGCGGTCAGAAAATAGCACTTACGGAGCATCAAAAATCCTCACTATAGGCTAATCTACTAGAGGGAAGGTCAGTAAGATCTTTTGATTATTCGGTCTCGACACAAACAATAGCATAGTGGGCGTCGTTGTCCTTATCCCTATTACTGTATTATCACTAGTTCAAGTTCAAGCTGAAAACGGCCGCAACTTCTAAAGGCAAAAAGTCTTTACATCGGGGCAAACATAATCGCCGACGAGCATCAAACCCGTTTCGTCATCAATGTCCCAGACTAAATCGTGGGACACGAAATTTACAAGGGATATTGCCAGCAGAACCGCTAGTGCAATCATCGGGACCATCACCCATCATCGTTACTTTTTTTCATTACACAAAGTCGCAAATGCTCAAAGGAACAATTTGCCGCACTGACAGAACAGACAGGAGCACGAGCAACGTCCATGCTGATAAATAAAAAAGACTGACTTCAAGATTTGTAACGTGACTATCACCGGAAATGCTGCTGGTAGTGCCTTAAAGAAATATCACAGATTGCGTGTAATGTGTAACGTTGCAGTAGTAATAGCTTCGGTCAAGGGAGGACCAGGACAAAGAATTACAGGTAAATTGAAGCATGTTAATGCAGGGTAACAGTGCCGCTAATGCGTCATCGAAGGTTTCCGCTTAGACTTATTTCAGTAATTTCGGTAAAAAAAACCGAAGTCCACCCGAGTCAATGCCACTTTATGAACTGTCTGCCAACCCAAAAATCGATTAGGTATTACGGTATATTGTACCTGGCCAACGTGGCAAACGTTCCACATTTAAAACTAAAGGCATTAAAACTAACATTATATAACAGCCCGTTATGAATCGTTGAGGTTTCGTCTTGAATAGAGCAACAGTTGCACCAATGAAATCAGTAGATGTAAGACGGATATAGGCTCAATTCTTTTAGAAGCAGGCATAAATGGACGGCTAGCAAGCAGTATTCGACAAAAAACTGAGCTAAGCTAAGGCCATTTAGTCAGAATGAGCAATTGAACAGCGACACCACTTTGATCACCTTCGCCGTTGACCTGTGAACGAACTTACATGTTACAATATAAAACGAACGCCTGAACAGACCAACTATGGCGTACGTAAAGCCGCTTGTATCATGTTTAGTTAGTCATGGTGGCAAATTGCCACCATCTCCATAAGCGCCGGGATTATTTATCGAATGCATTAGAATAAGATCATGAAATGAAGACTGGCTTGGAATGGAATCATTTCGAGCAATTTCAATTTCGTATGTGCAAGAAACAAGGAGCAAGTCTACTTAATTGAAAAGTTCGCTGTTCCTCACAAATGAGTGATTTGTCATTATAAGATAGAGTCGACACACACGCAAATACACCAGGTGGTTTTATCATCAAGGAAATCAAAAAAAAAGGTAATTTACTGCAGTGTTGTTGTCAGAGCCTGAAGAAGTCGCAGGGTCTAGTAATATATTCATATACACCTCCGCAGAACAGTACTAACACGACTCCCTAGACCCATAATAAATGGCTAAAATCGGTCTAGCTACATTGGCATTAGAAATAGGCAGAGATGATATACATACGGCGCTGTGTGAGAATGTCAGTTTGCTGATTTGCGTGGAAGGCAACAGTAACCTATTTTGCCACAGGCTGCCCCTGAGGAAACGATGCTCGGGTTAAGGTGAGGATATGAAGCCACTCGGATACTACACTGATCAAGGAAACTGCGAAAAATACATATTCGACTAGAGCTGTCCTAATATTGTTAGCTCAAAAATAGGCCAAGTTGAATTTTGCCCTGAACTAGGTATGCTGTCAGCGAAATATAACAGTCGTATATAACGAATGAGAGATCCCATCGTAACTGGCTTTTATTGGCTGGTAACTGGCTGGTATTGCAAAGCTTTCTTTAGGGTTCATATCTAGTGAAGCCTAATTCACTGCTTTTCACGAACACACGTTCCACCCTGTGTGTTTACTAAAATCGAATTAGCCCTCTCAGCTTATTTCTCTGTTGTGCCATATTTATCGACTGTCTCTTACAATATAATAGAGCTGACAATGTTATTGACATTGCGACTGCATTAAGTACTTCATCAGGAGGTAAATAACTGAAGCGCTAAGTTACCGATACTTGAAGAAATGTTCGTGATTATGCCTGACTAATTGAAGAACTGGGTAAAACTAGAATAGAAAAACTTGCATGTTGTTTTTTCCAGACGTCTCTCAGCACCCGCAGCCATATTCAGCATGTTTGTCAAATAATACAATAACCAAGTAACGATTGTTTTTTGTCTCATTAAAAATACTGACGACTGTATCATCCAGGTCGATAAGGTGGCTCACAACAACTCGTTCTGACCGCAGTTTTAAAGGCTGGACACTGATAGAGATTTCACGCTAAGTCACACATCCTGAAATACTCGCTCATATTCGTTGCAGAATCATTTTGATCAGTTAACCTGTCTATCGAGCCTTTTCTGTCATTCCAACGATTTGCAATCGACCCTAGCCTGAAACAGTTCGGAGAGCCCATCTTTCCTCGAGGTCCTTAGCAGTTCGAAATTGAGGCGGTATATGAGGCGATCGTGAAATAGCGTAAAAGCTCGAGTTGTCATAGATAAGTCACAATAGACTCGACAAGATTACTGCGAGCTTTCATTCGATGTCTGAATGAAGCCTTGGTCTCTCTCCACTACTCCAATCCTTCCATCAAAGTACATATTCAATAGTGAAGGTTGCTGATGTCAGTTGAGCGGCTTGCTTTCTCCTCGAGGCCTCGGTTCAAGTAATTACAACGATCATGTCACTATCATGCGTCTCGACTCGTAGATGACGAAATGGCCATCGTATATAAAAATTGTTAACGTACCTCCGTACTGGTCCACGCGATGCGCTGTGTCTGTCATTGCCTTTAGTGAGAACCTTCTTTTTCCGCTCCTGTGCTCCATCTGCTCTTTCGATGCCGGTTAATGACGTTTAAGAGTAGCTCTGCCCCTTCCAAAATTCTGACCTCACATCACAGGACTCACAGGAGAAAAGAAGCTACCGTGCTTTGATAACTCAGCGCTCATACATACTTGGCGCCAAGGGCTGAGGACGCTGAAGACCCGATTGTAGACTCTCGTCGGTTGCTCATTATCACATTGATACTCCTCCCACCAATTGATCATAATGATGGCCAGCACCTAGGCCCAGCAGGCACCGCTTTAATGTTACAGCCTAGTTTGACCTAACCTCAATTTCGCAAGCGCTCGCCACCCCGGTTCTGGCCCCTTCCGGAGAAGGGAAACCTTGGACCATGCGAGAATAAACGATAGCAGCTAGAGCACAAACAGGAATCGTTTCGAAATCTTAACACCAAAGCGCTGGAGACATGAATGCGCTTAGGGTTTCGCAGACTGGGCTGTGTCGTCGTCGTCGTCGTCCCCCCGCTGTGATATGGAATACTTACCAGACGGAGGTCCTCCACCATCCAGCCGATCCGCTATAGTGGACGCAGCATGGAACAGAACTGCGCTCGCTTCAAGCAACTCACACTGTCATTTACATTATGAGCGAAGGCGACAGTGGCTTCAGTGTCCAGTTTGAGTCAAACAGGCAGACGACACACCTAATAGAGTCACCAAGTCGAACACCGCCCCTCTCTGGACCCACTATATGCCAGTGGCAAAATTCACTATGCCGTTTAAGGGAGCTAACAGTGATTGTCTGCCGCTTCACCGAGGAGTCCGCGAGCACAACGGTGCTATGCATGAAAAGCACTGGAGCACCGGCTGGGGACGTGGTATTCATTGTGTATCAAGGGTAGCATTGAAAATAACACAAGCATAAAAATCTCATCATACTAGCCAGTGTTTTGCAGCAGACCGCTCAAGGCATGTGAGGGACCGCACTGCAGAAACAATATAAATCGAATTGCAATTATGTGTGTGTAAAAAAACAGATTCTAGGACGCAAACAATGTATATTTCATATTATATATAAGTTATTTATATAGCACATGTGAACATATATTTAAGCTGGTGTAGATGACGGCATAGGATGGAAGTTATGGTTAGATCAGGTATCAAACCACGTGTCATAGATCTAATGGTTACTGACATAGTATAAGCACAGTTAAATCAAATAGTTATCACAAACGACATGATGTTTTTTGACATTGTCATTTTTCACTAAACTGATTCATCCTTGACTAAATTATCACTAAATTGCCGGCACTACGGCTGGCTAATTACAAGGAACTGATACAACTGCGACCAGACATATTTGGCATATGTATGTCCCTTGTCATCCTTAAACATAATTTGCTTTAGCCTTCTGCATGCCAGCAGACAGGCTGTAGGCCTCGTTCAAGAGAGCGGAGTAAGGACAACGTTCACAGCTGCTGTGCACGAACAACTGAACCTTCCTTGTCGATTTTGTTGCTTATCACCAATTGCTTAAATTGTTTTTAAAACTTTCATCACCTTTCAACATAAACAAATATTTGTTAATCTTTGCTCGACGTTAATAAAGCGTTAATGCTACGCTGCAGAATATCCCACCAAAATGAAGCTGGTTTATATAGCCACCTTTTCGACAGCGTTACGCATAGAACTGAGCTTTATTCAACACTCTTTCAGTAGCTTAGATCGAACCCTGCTTAATTCAGCCACGATCGTTTCAAATCGTTGCACAGTGCAACTACTATGTGTATTCTGGCATCTGCCTGTCTGCTCTCCTGGCGCACACCTTATATCATAGGAGACAGTCCTCTCAGCTGTTTCTTACTCGCCAACAACAGCAACTTCGCTAGTGCCGTGTTTTTTAGTGGCTCAATTCGGTAGCTTTTGTCCCTACCACAACCCCATATACGAAACAATCGAAGGACCGATCCGTCGATCCAGTCTAGCTACCTGGAGAGAATAGGCGAGGCTCAACGAGCTATCTGAAGCATTAGTCCAAACATAGCTTACGGCTAGTCCTGGGCCTGCTACCCGCTCGCCGATCACCGCTTACTCAGGCAGGCAGCAGCAGCTCCGTCTGCCCGTGTGTCCATCAACAATGCCAAGCTAACGCCTATAAGAAGTACGGTAGCAACTACAGCAATAACGACGACATGGCCGGAGCATCAAGCTCGCCAAAGTCTAGATTCGAAGTCCTAGTCGACATCCCGATCGGCAACAACAATGCCGGACACGGCCTGACTCGAAAGAATGAAGCGACCCATCATGCCGCCTCATGGCCTCACAAACAAGCAGACTTACAACTAGCGCAGTCAAGCCAGACCACTCAGACCAAGTTGAGCCAACTCGACTCGATCCTGTCGCCATTCTGTGCGAGAACGGCAATCCAGGCCGGTGAGCACCACATCACGCAGCTGGCTCGCTACTAGATCGGCGCTCACTGCCGATGCGACTTTAGCTTCAGCACGAGCTGTCCTGCTTTAGCCATAGAACGGCCCTCAAAACAAATGGTGTTACTTCGGCCCAAACTAAGATTGCAGGCAGCACAACGACTCTATATAGAAAAGCAGCGTCGGGGACTCCAGCATAAGGTCCTACCGCTAAGATGTGAAAGCTGCAATACTAGCAATTGTGGAAATTACTGAGTCAGGCATAGTTTGCAGTAGCGCGTAGAACGAATGCAACGAGGAAGAGACTCAGGTGACTTATAGAGCTGCATAGCAGCTTCGCTTTGCCGCGATCCAGCCGTCGATCCAGGCGCCAGCTGAGCTCCGACCCGTGGAGGAGCTCCGGCCAAGTCGCTTCATAACGGACTCCCAAGCTCTCGCCGTAGCCAGAGCAAGAAAGGGGAATGAGAAACTAAGTTAGCGGCTGGCTATAGCTACAATGGATGCTGCTGCTATTCCTTGGACTTTACTATCCTTTAAGTTGCTACTAAAGACCCAAACTGTGTTCGTTACCGTCGCGGACTGAGGAAAGTAATGGAAACAAGCAGCCGGACATGGCAGCTGAATGAAGTTCAGCAAGACTAATGTCTGCTCTCTAGATGCTCTGTGACACCGACATGTTCAACAAGAACAGGGCGGAGGATCTAGGGCGTCAAAAGTTGTGCTAGAATAATGTTAGGTTAAAGGCTTCTCAAAGGCTATGCCGAACCTTGCTTGTTGACAAGCTAACTAGCAGGCAGGTCGGGGCACACAATCAACGATTGCACCAAGGGCAAACTAATTTTAGGCTTTTCAGGGGCATTTCTTATCTAGAAGTTGCTCAGCATAAAGGAAAGCAGGAAATGAAGCTTGTTTTCTTTGATCGATGAGAGCAAATCAACTGAGGAGCTGTTCAAGCGCAGTTGTTCTACCCAGGCCGAAGACTACCGCGCAAGGACGCGTCATCGACAGTAAGTTAACTCTAATAGGGCATAGTCAGTTTCTGCGCGTTTCAGTGAATCGAATGGATCCAGTCATTTGTCCGTGTCCACATTTTAAATACAAAAACAACAATAGAGAAATGACAATGTAATGGACGATATAAACATTACACGTGTTCTGCTAACCTTATAATCTATTGACGATTTACACTATTTGACGGTTGTTTTAAAGACACACGAAGCATTGTCACCGTCGACCCAAACACCGACAATCCATAACATAAAAGCTTAAGCATCTCAACAATCGTTGAAGTTGGTTTACGAACATGCTGGTTATGATTATCGAATACGACGCCTCTGGTCCTTCGCACCCTTCATTCTGCTACCCCACCGCGTAGCTAACTGTAACTGAAATAGCGCCGTTTACATTACCCTATCCTAGGCTATTCTCAAAGGCCCCGAACCTCGATACCTCGAGTGTCAGCCAAGAAGCGGTTTAGGGACTGCAAACATCATCGAGTTCGTTTACACGACCGTTGTTTCTTTAAAGGTGCGCCTAGCATTCCTGCAGGCAGGAGACGACTTGAGGTAAATTGCTTCATTCTAACTGAGATTTTCGAGATAAGACGCCTCACCCAACTCTTCGTACCACCGACAAAATGGATTCATAGATAAACAGGACGATGAAAATCTTGGCATTACAAGTTTGATATAGGACAGTGTCTCGACTACCCCAACGAAGTAACCATGCTTGCGAGATTGCAGAAAGAATCTCTCACTTACTTATTATTAGGAAACGCGGATACATTTGCAGGAGTCTTATTCCAGTAATATTACCTCTTCAATTTGGGCGTATGAACATCCCAATAAGTAAAAATCCATTTTGTTCCTTTCAAACAGTCGCTGTCTTCTTGCCAAGCATATCCTAGACGATATCACCTCCAACACTTGGCAATCATACCTACAGATGCCCATATATATATATATATATATGGGCATCTGTAGGTCACTAGCGCCTTGGATATGCATAGAATTGAGAAAACATAATCGTAATTAGCTCATGCACATATAAAAAAATACTCCAATGTAAACATCGTCAATCTGTACACTACCAATGCTTCCATTCGTTTTCTGTAACGTTTTCCTCTATGCGAATCTATTCCCCGTCACCTACGATCTCTCTCTACACGTTTTTCGAAGGCTCGAAGAATCGACTTTTGAATCAAGAATCACTTGGCTGAATCTGATTGAATTTGTGTAGTCGTCGGTGACTGACACGTCTTCTTTTTTGTGCGTTGTACGTCTGTTACGCTGTAGGCAGTTGTTGCTTACCAGCAGCTTTGAGTAGGGATCACACATTTTGTCGGCAGTAGCAGGAGTATTCTAAGCTGTTGTTGAAGCTGTCTATTTCCTCTTCCTGTTGATCTGTTTGCTTCTTTATTTATATTTTTCCGCTTGATGAGGTAAGCTCTTAATTATCCTTTGGTTTTTGCTGTTGTTGGCGTCTAATCACACTTGCCGCTGCCTTCCCATCGCGGTTCTCATCGTAGTCTTAGCCGGTGCTAGTTTGCTTCCAGCCGCTAGTACCTCAAATGCAAAATACTTAGATGCGGCGTGAGATTCTAATTGGGTTACTTTCGTGGCACGTAATCGTGTCGGCGTCCGCCAATCAAGCGGTCAACCGTCTATGCAGTGAATTGTTACAGCGTGAGTTGAGCTTGGAACAAGCAACGGAGAAATAGCTAGCCACAGAAACCATTGAAAATGGTAACTATCGTATCGTACCTGTATGGTGCTTGTTATGTGGACGTTACGATCCGCCCTAATGAGACTGATAATCGCCGTTACACTAACGAATGCTTGAGAAGTCAAGAAAGAGAGACGCTAATAGTTGGACAAAAACGGTAGCCGGATGCATTGGTGGCCTCTACCAGCTTTAGAAATACTTTGAAAACCACTCCACAACACAACTACGCACGCTGATCCACCTACTTCACTAGAAAACATTGAAAATATATTAAAGCATCTTCCATCACATAGTCTGCGATAGAGTCATGATACATCGGCGCTGCTGCTGCTACTGCTGCATGGTTGCGCGTCAATAATACGCTCATGCGCCGCAGGCATCTCCAGCTGTCGTTATCGTTGTTGCACGGTTGTTGTCGATTGGCAACGTCTACTGTCTGCGGTTCTAAGTCAGTAGCAACTAACACTTTGTCAATGATTTTTTTCTGTTCCTTTTCTCCTGTCCGCTTCCTTTTCGTTTGTATCTTACTCTTATACAATAACCATTAGTAGAACGAGCCAGAGGCAACGTCGAGCAGACGACGGGTGTCGGAGCACCGGTCAACAGCGATTGACAGTTGGAAGCTCACGATGCTGATGTAGAGTGAATCCGTTATTATCCACTTCGTTGTTGCTTTCTGCACGTCTCACTGGATCATCATCATCATTTTCGCCACCATCTAAAATCACCGGTGCTCCGTCAAGCGATTTTCACTGACGCGCGACCCGAAAAAAAGCAAATGCACGATCACACACAACTGCTATTTCACTGATAGTAAAAATCACACTGATAATGGTGACAACACACTCAAAAGCGGCTTGAAACACACACACGGGTACTTGCTTTGGACTCTTCTTTGTTTGTTGCTTTAGCTAAGCTGGCTATAACAGGAGTTGACGATAGGGACGCTAGCGGCAGGACGGCCCGTTATTTTTTTAATTCCCTCCTATATATCTGCTACAGTTGCTCTACGACTTTTTTCAACGACCATAATCATTTTACTATTACTAATCACACTTGCGGTTTGTTGCTCTCCCGTCGACCAAATGGAATTCAAGGATTGCTGCTGATTTCGTGACGATTTTCGTTTCCTTTAGTAGTTGGTGTTCTATGCTGTAGTAATAGTGGAACGTAACTGGTGTCGTAGCATCGCTAGTAGAATGGATACGCGTCGCCGTAGTGAGATCGCAGGATACAACGTCAACTCGGTGGAAGACCCTATTCCCGCAGAAGAAGCGGTGGCATTTGTGTCAGTGACGACTTCGACATTTTTGCGACACCATTATTACTTAGCGGACTGTCTAATTGGCATACAGTAGTCAAATTTGTTGTTCGTTCTCTTGCCTTGTGTCGTTCTGCCGCCGCCACCTCTTGCTTCAGCGCCAATTAAGCAGCTTCGAGTCTGCATGAGATTTTCCCTACTGCTAGATTCACCTCGTTCCTCTTTCACATCAGGAACTCTGTGGTGTTGAATCGCTTGTACCTGTCCTATGGGTGGACTCCTTGCTTTGCGGTTGCGTTCGGTGTGACGCGCGACGACGCTACGACGACAACAGTAGCGGGCCGCAGTCGGGCGATGGCGAGCTGCTGCGTGCCGATTTCGCTAGCTTTTGGCTTTAGCGTCGATTTTGCCGACGTGTCGCGTCTTGCCCGCTTGCTTTTGACGATGATGCTCCGCGCCCAGCTGCCACTGCCCGGAGAGGCGGCCTGCTATCGGTCTGCTGTCGAGTCGCGTCGTCGTCGTCGTTCTTATTGTTGGTCTTCGGCCTGCTGCTGCGCGGCCTACTGATACTGCTTGGCGTTTGGCCCTTCTGGCACGGCCTATTCGTTTGGCCTTGCTGGCTAAGGTCTATTCCTTTTTGTCGAGGCCAGGTTCAGGCTTGTTGCATCGGGCTCAAGCCTAGTTCGCACGAGCCGGGGGACGGACACGAACGCGAACAACGCCAATGACGCGCGTTTCTGTCGTCTGTCTCCTGTGCTCGCCGATCCTAGGTGGACACCCGGCGATGGTGGAGGTGCAGCGCGATCTGTGTACTACCGCCACCCGCGTTTGGACCTCGTTCCCGTCGTCTGTTCGCTCACAGAGCCGAGTCGGCTCCGCCACTCCGCTCCAGCGGTGAGCCTCGCCGTGTGTTATGTCCGTGTCTATGAGCGTGTGAGTCCCTCTATCTGAGTGTGTGAGACTGCGTAAGTTTATGGGGAGTCTGTGGGTCTGTAGATTGTTGAAGGAAAGGCAGTAGCAGCAGGCGGTGGCGGTAGAAGCGATCTCAGCGACGGCGGTGATGGCGGCGGCTACAGCCGAGGGCTTGTTTGCTGCACAGCTGCTGGTTGGATAACTCGACAGTTGTTAGATAGTACTGAGGCTATGCGAAACATGCCAGGCCAGCGTCGCTGGTAGGGAGTAAGCTGCGCTGCCAAGTACCGACTCGGTGATGTATCGGTCTGTGTGTATTTGTATGTCCTCCGTGTGTGTGTGTGTGTCTGTGTGCAGCTGGGCGAGTCTACGGGATGGACTCTGTGCCCTGTATATGCTGTATTTGTATGTCAGTGTGTATAGTTTACGCTGTCTGCTGCGTGTGTATGTATGGCGGACGGTTTTGGGTCGTCGGACATGGGTGCGCTGAGCTGCTGATGCCGAAGCAGCCGACGCACCCACTGCGGCTGGCCGTTGTGTGAGCTTTGAGCCTGCGCCTTCCTCAGCTCATTTGCTCGTGAGCTCCTGCTGCCTCCCGTTGTCGGCTCTCGCTAGGCCCCTTTCTCGATCGCTGGTAGCGCTGCTGCTTGCAGGGAGAGCTGACGAACCGAGGGAGCCTCAACCCACCACACTACCTATCGAGCTACTCTGCCGCCAACCTCTACCCCACCAGCATGGCCAATGCGATCGGCGGCGGCGGCCGCCGCCGCTGCTGCCGTCGGCGCTGCTGACTTCAGCTGCTGCGGCGAATAGAACCCAACCAAAAGAGAGAGTTAAATAGGCTGTGAGAGGGCACTAGCGTGAGTGAGACAGACAAGCTCGTACGGAGATCAGCAGCAGCTTCGAGCGAACTCGACGCAAAGCAGTGTCTTTGGAGTATCCGCTCCACCGAGTCTCCGCCGCCAGCGACCTCTAGCTGCTGTACAAGCAATCAGTTGCGCCGAGTCCTCAAGCAAGCTTGCACCCGACCCTGAGAACGAGCTTAAGCATGTTCCCTAACGTAGTACCATAAGAGAAGACCTCCAATACAAACATAACATACTCATACATATATAAAGGCAAACGAAGATGCCTGTTTAAAGTCTCGAACTCCAAATAGATTCTACAGTTAGCCACAGATAGGAGTTCGTGCATTAAATAAGTTAAAACCAAGTGCGTTTAAAGACGAAGTTGTTACGCATACGCCTAGAGCCAATGAAGCAAGGGCGAAAGCAGCACAGGGTTTGCGACGCTGTGGTACTGAAACCAGTCTGCTACTGCTATTTGCAATCGCGCTGGCGGCAACGGGTATCCAACACCGCGCCGGCCTGTTGTCTCTCCAACTCTTAGCAGACAGTACATGAAAACTCTTTTCTAGGGGCGCTCCACCAACAATGAAGAACTCGGCGAATCGACCTTCCAATAGACTACAAAACCCCGTAGGCTGGTAGGCTAACCCGAGTACGCATTCCCATATTGACTTAAACTCGTTCCTTTCTCTGTGGAGAGATCCCCTGGATGGACCCAGACCATCGCAGCCTTCATTTGTGCCACCCACTATCTGGCAGCCATCCAGAAACTGAAAGAAAGAACTGTGGCGGTTGCTTTCGTCTGTCTGTTGGTCCTCCTTTTCTTTTGGGATAACAGTTCATTCTCCGCTAGCATAGTCATTAATAGAGACACGAACTGCGGCCATTCGAAAATTATTCCTACGAATGCTACATCATTCGAAAAAGCCCGATCTCTGTAGTATGTAGCGAGAAGTCGTGCAAGTTCTCGTCCTAACCGCGCCAACATTAATGCTCAATAGTTTATCGAGACTGGCCATCGTAAACCACCTCGGATCCTGGAGGTTGTTCAGCGTCGATAGTGCGAATTCCCGCCGCAGACGCTTCGATGCCCCTTATTTCTCGATTTTTGTCACAGGAACGAACTGACCGGTCAAACTACCAGGAATCCAGCCCATTCGTTAAATCAGCTGCCTTCAAACATCTTCGCTTCATAGGACCTCAAGTTACTGTTCGCAAATGCGCTAAGACAGATGTCCCACATTTGCAATGCCAGCGGCCAAGATACTGTAATGCTTCGCAGGCGATCTGTGGCCTTTTTTATTTTTTCTATTTCTGTGTTGTCCTGGTAAGCCTAACCTTATAGAAAGGTTTTCTCCCGGCTGACCTTTGATATACGAACGGTCAGCTCGGGTCAGAGTGGCCTCGGCTTTTACGCCGAGTCGCTAATTCCAAGTACTGTATCAGACTGCGCGGAGAAAACCAGTGGTAGAGCCCCAGCAGCAGCAGTAACCGCTAACGTCGCCGGCAGACAAAATCCTGCTTGGAATTGCGTTACGTTCGTTGGTGAGGCCAACCACTTCGAAGTCAGGGCTGCTGTAAAGTCGTATGCAGGACCAATAAGTGTGTGTCCATCATTCGCCTTTCTGACGGCTAGACATTTACTACGCCGCACATACTTAATCACCAGCGCCACCGTCGCCGTCGCTGCTTCCACCAACTCAATCAGCTTAACGGCTGTAGCTGAAGCTCACTTAACTTCGCTTCCCTATATATATAGCCGGCATTCTGCTGATCGGCGTATATTGGAAACTCTGCTCTGTCTATTTTGCCATAGATTTCGTTATAGACTTGCCTCGAACTGGGCGTCGCTAAACAAGACTTAACGCAGACAAAATCGGTCCTAGACGATATTCCATCCGAGGAATGGCCTAGAATTGGCCATGTCACTCCGATCAAATGGCCATTTTAGCCTTTTACTATAGTCCGGCACAGCTCATTTCGATTGAGTTTAGATCCAGCCGTACTGACTCAATAACAGCTGTTTATTCTAATATAATTTTGCTGCGCCACAGTAATAGCAGCCAACGACGCATCAGCGTCAAAGCGACAATAACACTAAGCGAATAGGCGACAGGCTTTAGTGTGCACACTTAGCGCAAATGAAAGCGATCGTGCTAGACGCTGCTTCGCCGTGACTAGCGCATCGTGTTCAAGGGTCATCGTCTGTCGTCCAAAAGGTGCCGGGTGCTAGTACACGCTGCGGTAGTAAAACCGCTCTTTAATGCTCCGCTTCTATGTACTAGTCTTGCGACCTATGGCTGCCATTATGGGCCTCCTCCTATACTAACAGGGCAGTATTTAGATACTAACGGAGTGTTCGCTTATAGAGCTGAATCGGACACCCCCCTCTCTTAAATGTACCTCTCAGCCCATCTGTGCGGTGGCAGCTGGCGGCTCTGGCTTCGCCCAACTTCTGTTCGCTAGGGCCGCTTCGGTGCTTGCGGCACTCACTCTAGAGACCCAGAGAATCGGTTCGAAGACTCGCCTGTTGCCTTCTGACGCCATCTGTAGCTGTAGTAAGGGCTGAATCGAGCGCAAACCGAATAAACCAAAGGTTATGCTGCCTGGCCGTGTGTCAGTTCTTCGAAGTCATCGCAGTACATCTTGTCTATATTGTAGATCTAGTATTAATCCGAATCAGTGCTATAAGAGGTACCGGCAAGTGATATACAAGAATCGGGTAGAGAAGCGAACTGGATCGCCGCTGGCAAAGATAGACGGTAACAAACGGGCCGGCAGAAAGGCAGGGAATAGAGCATGGACTGTGTCGGATCCGACTGCACAAACCGGTGAGACAGGGAGAAAAGACAGGCAAATACATAGATATGAAGCTCGGAGAAAAAATTAATATCTGTAAACTTGTCCGAGCATGCACTGCCCGGCGATTGCGAAGGGGAAGACTCGTAGACGAGAAACTGGCTAGGAATGACTCGATCTTCCGACGATTACAACAGAATGGATTGACTGACGTTTGGACAACGAATGGACAAAGTGGTAAACAGACAGACCTTGTTACCCCACGACCAGTCAGTTTCTCTAGTAAGGTCTCGCGAGGATAGAGCGATGTTCTGAAATAGAGTTCCAAAGGGGACTGGTAGAATATTCTCATTGTCGCCATCATGCGCCCTGTCTATCCTGTCGTTGTTCTCAGAGCCACTGCAGTAATCGGCTTCAACGATAGTCGGGGGGTTCGACGTAGCCTGAGGTTCCATCAGCACTAGCTATGTTCTTGCACAGATACGACGTAAGGTTGCGGGGCGGTGCGCCCACTTTCTGGCACTACGGCCGAAGCAATATTCGCTGAAAGTCAACTCCTAAAATTGCAGTAGAAATTTGCTTCCTGCCGAGATAAAAACGAAAAAGGGGTAATTTTTTTTTATGTTTAGCTCTTTCTGGAGGAGTACACGAACAACGGCGCCGTTAATAGCCGGCACGAAAAGCATTGCTCGTCGTAGTAAGTTTGCGTTTTCGTGCATCGTAGAAAATAGACGGACGACAGGCTTCGCTGGTCTTTGACCCGGAAACAAGCGCAGTGCGTTCACTCGATTGTGGTACACAATTGTACCTTTTGAATTTGAAACATATATGCCGTACAACACATAGGAGGCTAATTTTGCTTCATGTATTTTCCCTATAATATTCGCTTGGGAAGAGCATGAATAAACATCGCTTGTTATTGAAACCGAAGAATGACATCAAGATGGCCGGAATCGTAAATTAATTTTGATGTATTTCCTCTTCTATTTCTCATGGATACGAATTTGAATAGATATGAATCGTTGTAGCAGGATCAGTAATAAGAAAGACAATCTGTTTCGTATCCAATTTGCTCAAGCCCATAGGCGTCAAATGAAAATCCAGTTCCCTCTGCTTTCACCAGAGATATGCGTTTGTTGAAGGCACCAATCGACTATACTCTCCCTAACAGCGTATGTGTGTTTTCGTATTTGTCTGCCAATGTTACAGCCTCATTCTTCGTTGGTGCGTAACGACTCGAGAACTCGAACTTCAGCCGCCTGAAGGATAAATGCGCTAGGAGACCAATCATTTCAATTTCTCCTTTTCTTCAGTCTTTATGCGCCGGCAATGCTACTTAAAAGCGAGGCGGTTACATTTGACTAAATCCTTCCGCCGCATCCTTCGGCTCAGAGGACGCGGCAAGACACCCATCACGACAATGATTATGATGGCACGATACCAGGGAAGCTACCGCGGCCTCACCATCCCTACCGCACGTTCGGGGACGTTGGATCGCTGCCGTTGTTAGAGCGCTCTTCGTTTTTCTCTTTACTCTCGGCCTCTTTTCGCGCTCTCTGCGGACCCCCAAATCTGCCTCCTTGATTTCTACTCTCTGTTATCCAGGCTGACCGTTATACTGGCGCGTGTGGAGTATGGTAGCGTCAGCGTTGGCGCTGGCGCCAGAAGCCGCTGCCATGAAGTCGATGGCTGTGAGGGTTGTAGAAACGGCTGCAGGAAGGCTGCGTAAAATGTTTCAAGTCGGCTGCCGTAGTACAACTTTCCCCTCGCAGCAGCCGCCGCCGTATTAGAAGTATAAGGATGACTTGTGATCTTACTAGAATTAGAGTAGTATCTAAACAGGAACAGCCCTAGCTGACGTCGTTGCACCGAAGTACCCTTTCCCTTTCTTCATTCCCTTCTGTATTTAGTATAGCACTGTTGGGCTCCTGCTTCGTTTCTGCTTGGCCCTTGCGCGCTAAAGTCGTCTCTCGCAACCCAAGCTTATTCTGGATGCTCCTACTCTTCATGGTGGTAGTGGAGGCTGTTCCATCCAATTCGCTCCCAGTGCGATGGCGGTACCTAGGCCCGCAGGCTCGCGCGAGACCAGCAGCGATCACAGCTTTTACGGCGGTCAAAATTATAACGTGAGTTTCGGCCACTTCGATCGTCTACGTGTCTATATCACAGAGTTAGCCCGACCGACCGACACGCCTCACACAGAGTCGCGGACCCACTCCTGCGTTTCTACCCGTTGCTGCTGCGAGGATTTGGCAGCTAGTGGGAACAGGGAGCCATCACGACTCTTTGTTTCTTCCCAATAGCGGTTCCGTCTTTTACAAGCCCATGTTTCGGATATTCTCGCACATCACACGCCCACATGAAGTCATGTTGCCTCGTTGGATCCTCGTTATAGGTTGTAGGCCGCCCTAGCACGACCACTAGCTTGGCTATTGGCGACTATCCCTCTCGCAGCGGCTGCTGTTTCACACAGTTGAACGGACTTGCTGTCAGTAAGATTTACATACTAACCAATTGACGTGTACGATTTTAGGTATATTCCTTAAACCGTAGAAACGACACGGAAAAAATAAAGACTGTCAAAACAGGCAAGAGAGTAACGCGAACAAAACCGAAGCGACAAATGAGATAGATGGTTGCCTCGATTGTTATCCCCACCACTAGAGTCGGCTTTCTTTTTCGTAACAAAAATCGCCTGCATTTTCAGCATTGCCATTACCGTTACTGGCCACGACTACTGGCAATTGCAAAAAACCGAAACTCCCTTTGTTTTCCTTTCTTCCCTCCCAATTCGCCACTTAATCCCCCACTTTCGAAGACGAGGAGAGGAGACGCAATCACGGTCCTGCACACAGTCAGACAGCGCTGGCTCCGGAGCTGTTTTAGAAGCCAGACAAGACCATCTCGCGGTATAAGCAGCAGCAGTAGACCTAGTTCATTTAATTCAGCTTAACCTAACCAAAAAACCCGGTAAATCCGTCGTTGCTTCCGCCGTCGTCTGCTCAGCATTTCCAATGAGTGAGTTTTATTTAGGCCAGTAATAACTCGACTACGGCGTGCAGAACAAAGCATCACAACCGGCTACTGGTCAGGCGGAGCCAATGGCGAACTAAGGAAAAGGGCCGGAAGACTAGTGCTAGAGAGGAGGGCAATAAGAGAAGAAAACGCGGGTGAGGGTTAGCGTTGCGTAGTATGCGACAGCAAAAAATATCGGGAACGGGAGCGAGAGGGGGGCTAGAAAGTGTGCGCAGAGGGGCGCGGTGTTATCGAAGGAGTGAGACAGAAAAGGAGAGGGAGAGAAGAGGAAAGATGTCTACAGAGAGAACGACAGAAAAGGGGAACTGGGTAGACGAATACCGTTGTCTTGATAGGTGGAGGAACGTCGCTTCTTGTCGTCTAGATGGCTCGCTAGCATTGGTTCGCTCGTAAAGGACATTGGCATTTCAGTAGGACCCATTGTTCCTTTCTCGATACCGTTTGCTCTAGAGGAAGGAAATGAGCCGTTTCTCACTTAAATCGTAGAAAAAAAATGGCAACCACGCGATGGATCTGGCATGATCGTAGATAAGGAATAGGGCTGGTGCTGACGGATGAAGCCATTGAGGTGCCCTCTGCTTCGAAGACGGAATCAGAGCTATGCGTGCCAGACCTTAGATCTGAGTCCTAAAGTCCACCCCGAGGGGTCCACAAACCTCAAGGCTCCAAATAAAGCCTACTGTCAATGTTGGTTTTGTCGACTAGAAACAACTGGTACTTATGCCTGGGGAAAGACCGATTGGAAAAGAAGCGCGGGTTCTTAGGAGGAGGCATCCGTCAGAAACAGCCTTGTTGAATTGCGGACGAAAGTTCGGTCGGTTGATGCTCACTGCTAGCGTTTGTCATTTCAGTGGCTATGCGCACGATCCGGCCAGAGCTCGCGGTTGGAGCGTCGGACCTGCCTTAAAGAACTACACGTGTATGTGTATAATCTCAGTAGACAAAAGACATAAATAATAGGTGAAAGATTCGGATCAAGACTTTAATAGCGGAACCAGTGCGTTTGGAAGGCAAGAACAGACTTTCGCAATAAAATCAAATTAGTGGATTTGACTCAAGTGGGCCGTAATGAATGAGAAGCTAATATTTGAGACTGTAGCATTATTTGACGCATAGTTGGCGTCCACGCTATTGTTGGCGCAGGACGGTACCATTAAACGAAAAAGACTGTTTGTAATATGTAAACGTTGGGCTAATTTTTATGTAAGCCGGCCTAGAATGAATACAAGGCATCATCGAAATACTGTTTCGAGACGGATTTTTTTAAGAAGTCCGTGTTTGTTTAATCGTATCCCAATTCATGTTTCCAACCTACCCGGCCAAAGATTAATCGCATTTGATCTGTTGACGGTATTACTCGTTTCCTACAACCTGCAAATCATCGCCGTTATTAATGTCCTGCTTACGCATACTTGCACTATTTAACGATCACTTCTCTTAGGAGTCTTTCACATTTCCTCATATTTGTATTACATAATATTGCCTTTTGTAAATCTGCCTAAAGGTGCCTGTTCAATTCGCTACTCGGCGGTGTCCAAATATTCGCCCGTTTGTCGGCCCAGAGTTTTCACCCCCCGACACTACCTCAGCACAGCACTAGGCTACATCCCCATACATTTACCCCTGCCAGCCGTTTTAGCGGCCGCTGACAGTGTACTGTTCGAACGTGCTCATCTATAACCCTCCATTGATCTCCGCTATTCTACGAAGAGCGGCATCGCACTCATACGAAGACAGGCAGACTATGAAATGATATTTGCTAACAGCAAGTCAGATCTAACAACAACGACGACGACAACGGCGGCAGTAGCGAAAGCACCGACAGCAACAGTCAAAACGGCCAGTGTCAACACACCGTTGACACTGGCCGTTTGCATATAACGTGGCCAAAAAGAAGTGCTCCTGCTACTATATGAAGTGTGTGCACCGCCAGGTACCTGACATATCCAGCACCAATTACGCCGCAACGGCAGCAAATTCAACTCTTGTTAGCACTGTTCTTAATGCGAGCAAACGGAACGTTATCCTCTATTCAGTTATGACATGTTAGCGACATTTGTAGCGACGCATTCCTCTGTGACGCTGCATTTGCCTGACTGCCTATGCTACATGTAGCTACCGATACTATGGTAGTTGTCATTGTATCAATATTATTTTTACACAGTAGCCACACAACATTATCAACAACTGTCTACTAATACGGGGGTCGTTCACGTTGGTCAATAGACGCTACTACCTCGGGGTCGTTGCTTATGTTAGGCACTGCGTTGGTCGACTACACCTCAATCCTCGAGGCGTCTAACTGCTGTCAACAGACGAACAGCGGATTGCTCAACAACGGACGAACCAGTGCGTCCCACTGCTCCGGAAGAGCATCGTGACCTACCCGCGCTGTGTGACCCCAGCTCATCTCAATCGCATCGTTCCTATGGTCTCGTTCATCGTCTCGAGTCATCTGCAAACCGCGGCGTCCGACGTCGACCGGCGCAGAGGACAGCTTACCGTTTTGGTCACATCGAGCTTAAGGATCATCAAACAGCCCTCAACTCGCCGCCGACTGAGCTCGATTGCCTGTGCTCGAGCTAACGCGGATACAACGTACAGTCAGTCATCCAGCACTGCGTTTGCTGTAGATGTAGGCTCAGCTTGAATACGGCTTGCAGTGTCGGACAACGCCAACACTAGATCGATATTCGGAGCAAAGCTTGATAATTTCATGAGCAAAAAAAAGACAGTGAAAAAGCAAGATGCCCTTCTAGTTGTTCTCTAAGGACTGCTACCAATGTAGGCTTGATCGAAGTCGCAGCATTAACAAACGCGGTTGCTCCCGTACTGGCTCTAGTCATTTGGCTGTTAGCTGCTCTCTTTATGTTAACTCTTCTCTTCGCTTTTTCCTAGCGTCGTTTCTCTCCCGGCGAAAAACAGGAATGTTTATGTCTTATCCTGGTCTTTGAGCGCTAAAGCCAAGGCACGTTACGTCGTAGTCCCTTCTACGGCGCTACTAGCCAAAGACGTCTATAACAACATTAACAACATAGCTCGATAGAGAAAAGGCTTCGTGTTCGTCAATCCGTAGCAGTAACAATCAGCTATGCAACTGTCTGGTGTGAGGACCAATGGTTCGCAACTGACTGTCTGTCCACTGGTTGAATGTTGGCGCCATAGATGATGCGGTGGCGGCATCATTTGAAAAGCTATTAGCGTTTGACCTAAAGAACGTCGTTCGGTACTGCCGTCGACGGGGTTACACTCCGGCGATTTGGCCGTGTGCGCGATACACACGGTCACAGAGGGAGAGAGAGAGAAAGGCAGTGACGGTGAAAAAAGAGTTAAAAGGAGACCCGTTCTGTAACTGCGGCTCAGCAGAGTGGCCGAAGCCAGAGCGGCGGTAATGTTCAGCTCGTTGTCTTCTCGCTTTTTCTATTCAACAGGAAGAAACTTTTGCATCTGCTCTATACATACATTAAGATAGCTTCCTAACAAATATCTCTTGATTTTGTTTTCGAGTCGTCGCGCGGCGGAACGATGAACGACGCTGATTGGTCAGCCGGCCTGCCGCGTAACAGGGCTAGAATATGGGCAAAGCCTATAGAGTCCGTAACCCAATTTTTTGTTTGCGGTTCACATTCGATGCTGTCATATCCTACAAGAAGGCCAATGGGACGGATAGCGAACAGGCCGGTACGATGTAAAAATATTTCGGACTTTGTGGTAACACCGGGACCGCGCACCAAATAAGATTCGACGCTGCGTATATCTGCTTGTATGTATTTTCGATTCGATGCTGTACCATGCAGCAGGCAGGAAAATTGTATAAAGTCGAAAGTTAGCTGGACCATACTTCAACAGATCAATGGCAACAATTTTAACAGCTAGAATGTGTTGGCCGAGTGTCGGATACTTCCAGTCGTTAGAAATAATGAGACCTTATTCAAAGTGTTTTTGACTGTTGAAAGCTGGTGAGCAAAAAATCGTCAGGCAATACAAAAAATAGTAGACAAAATAGACTAGCATGTACTTGAGTATGTTTCGGATCAAATAAACAAACGGGCGAATGTAATTAGTGTCTAAGAAACAAGGTTCGCCTCTTTTTTCTACGATGAAATTGCGATGTCGCCATGAAGCGATGGTTATTCCTACATCGCATTTGGCAGAACAGAAAGAGAAAGTTCTAAACGATCGGCAGCTAAGTTCAAGCAAAAACCTATCGACTACGGGCCAAGAACCTGTAGTGGTCGGCGGATAACAGATGAAATCTAATAACTCTTCACTTTTGGTAATATGAGTAATTATCGGTGATGTAACACAACACTGA
>NW_019214900.1:0-42604 GCF_002532875.2 Varroa jacobsoni | reverse complement strand
AATGTTTTCATATTTTTTAAATTATCCCCTATATATATATGAACCGCACGGTCATAGTGCTGAGGTATGATTTAAATCTTAGAGATAAACGGCTAATTTCGTCGCTCAGTTGAAAATCAAATAAATACTATGAGATTTGTATTTTTGCACTATGTCGGCATTGGATCAAACATCTTGTTAGCAACCGACACAGCATCGCTAATCGTATGCGTACGTAGTAGGCTACTCTGGTAATCCACTTTGAAAAGAAGAAAACGTTTTTCCTTCGTATCATACTTTTGAAACTGGAAATAACGGCGTTTGATGTACGTGTTAATCTAATTTTTATTAAGAGTCAACTCTTGAATACCATACGAATTTGAAAACGGTAGCTGCGAGGAACGTCTGAAAGCAGTAACTGCCCTATCTGGAGAGCGGCACGGCGGAGCAGCACTGCTTATTCAAGCGAACAACTTTGATCTCGTTAACTTTTACTATCTTTCCGAACATATGATCATCATTTTATATACATATAATCATCACAAGAACCCGCATATCAGAATGTTGTACTAGCTAGAGAGTCAAATGGAATTGACGGATATGTTGGACATCATTAGACCGTCTCTAGGAGGGTGGCGATCAAAATGGGTGATAGCATACCAAACTGAGATTTTTTTAGGCAGTGCAAAGACTCCCTGTCTAGAATTTCGCTCCCCCGCATCAACTGCATAGACGGCGTCAAAGGCTTAAAAAAGCCATCTTCTAACCCAATCGTCTATGCCCAACCAATTTCAATGTCCCATTCGAACCTTATGTGTTTGTCAGCACCCGAATTGATACAAGAACTACAAAGCGGCTCGATTCCAGGGTGTCTAATGCGTAAATAGTAATGTGGACCAGTATTTCGTCATGCTACCCCTCGCCGGTGCCGCATCGCGATCCGCCTCAAGGCAAACGATAATAATGCAAATATTTTGAGTCGCTGCTTACTGTCTGGACGTCTATGGCGAAAAGAAGACGATAACAGCTGCTACTATTGTATTGCGTAACGATATGCCAAAATGAAATGCTATACCGAAGATCGGTGGTGGCGTGAAAAAGAAGACACGATCTATCCTCGCCAATGTTCTTCAGGGAAGAATGCAGCATCTGAATGGTTGTAGGAGGTCGGTAAAACGCGTGATCGATTTGCGACGAGACATTCTAATAGACAAGATATATTTAATGTTCATGTAATAAATCCGTTTTCTTCGTACGTACTGGATAGACGTCATGCGGCACTATCTAGGCAACCTTGCACGCCGATGAAAATACGTGAAACATTCTCCAATCAACAGCATCACAAATTCTATACAATCTAACCATGTGTTCTATTTATTTATAATTTTTGGACTACCTAACAAAGGCGAACCATGTGTTGTGTTTTTGTACACGCTAAAAGTTAGCATCATCGTTTTCACTTGCTTCGATGTCAGTAAGGAGTAATTTCGGGTCTGTTTTGTAGGTATTAAACGATGCGTATTTACGTCAATTGTGGAATACGGCTGAGCACAAGATAAGCCGGTTCTGGGTCATATATGATTTCTGCTGTATCAGCTATAAAAGATTTGAATCTACACTTCCAACGGAGTTGGTGCGATTCCTTTCAGATTTAGGCGTTTATTATATAGTAACACAAAGTAAACTCTTTTGGCATTTTCACTATGTCAAGACAGAACAATTCTATGATATGACAGAATATCTAGATTGTAACGTACGGCATATGAGACACTTACGCTAAAAGCAGGTCGAACTAAGTTAGCTAGGGAAATGTGCTAGATATTATGAAGTAGATGCTGCAGGTGCAAAAGTCAACTATAATAGATCGAGCGAGAGTTTTTTTTTCCGAACATGCCGTTTCCTTACGACCAATAGCAGCACTTCAGCATAGCCCCATAGGCTCATGCATCGTTTTACCGATTTTCAAATCATTGTCAGCAATGCCAAACTGTCAAAACACAAATCGAAAGTACTTTTCTCAATTATTGGTTTAGTTTGTATTCTTATTCCAAATAATTAAGCAATTACGATTGGCTCTGATCCTAATACGTTGTGGAGCCAGAGACAGCTTGCCTCGAGAAGATACCAAGTGACTTATGTGCCCTCCACCATCGAACTCGAGGAGTTCAGATCAAGTATTGAGGAGAGAAGTGGGGTTCGTTGTTAGGACCTTCGATCCATCTCGTTCTTTAGCCTGCCCTGGTACTATAGTATCAGTTAGTCGTCGTTGCTGTATTCTTTTCAGTGTATGTGTTCACCGTTCTTTGTTCATCTGAAAGGGGAATCGGTCATCAGGCCGGGTTCACTCTTTCGTCTTTCTCCTCTGTCCCCCCACTTTCTTACTGCTCGTTAATGGTAAGCAACCCACAAAATATCTACATTATAGCTTATTGCTTCAAAATGCATTGTTTAATTGGCTAACCCTTCTGCACTTTATCCGATTCATGCGTTCGTATCTGTTTCGCCGTCAAAGACGTATTATGTGTAAATGCGCAGATTTGTACTCGATCGACAACCGCAGACAAGAGTTCCAGTCAAAAAACCTTCTGCTCATAAACGACAGATCAATAAAGCAATGAGCCACGAAAAGGGTGAGTTGCCTGATTATCAGCTGACCAAAGGGAAGATCAATGAAGACGTTTGTACGGATGGCAGGCTCTGCCATTAGTAAAAGTAATATTCGTACTGTGTCTTATGAGATGATTTCGCTAGACGCTGAGCTAATCAATATTGACCTAGCTATGTTGTTTAGTTTGGCCTATATGTCTTCTAGTAATCGTTGGGTCTATATTTTGCCAATGATTTCAATAGCGTTTAAGTTATATTAGTAAATATCAAATTTTTCCATCGATGTATGGTAAAGTTTCGTCGATAGCAAACGCGGGATGGACTATGACAAATCATTTCAACAATCAGTTTTTGTCTCATGAACCACGAACGTTGTCTTGAGCTTTAAAATAACAATATTATGTCGCCCCGGGCATATAAGTCATATAGTATTTTAGTTCTTACAGAAAGTACCATTATGATTATTATTATAATGCATAGTAAAATCCTTCTTTAGTACATTAGCACACTCATACAGCGTGTATCTGCGTCTAGTGAACCGCTAGCTTTAATACTGCTGTATATCAACAATTTCACGCTCATCATTTTAGGTAAAACATGGCTAATTTCTACTTTAAATGCGGGTTTGCCGGTTCTATTCGCTAGATGAAGAAACGAAGTAATCAACCGCAGCTAAAAGTTATTCGGAGCAGTCTTAGATACTGCATATTGAAATTTCATGTTTCGCGGAATTTTCGTCACGATGGCTTATACGTATGAGGCTGGCGAGCGCGATGACTACATTTTGATAGTTTCTACAGGACACGAACAAGTTTACAGCCTGCTCGTGTCCTGTACACTGCATGCATATCGATAGATTGTATTTTCGTACAAATGAGGGCCTTGGCATTATAGCAAACAAGAACCCTTTATCCTATAGCTTCTGGTTCTCACTACAAATAAGTCTATCGCTCGTGCATTTGCGTTGCTAGGTGCCTAGGTTCTAGCATATGTCATGCAGAACGGAGCCGAGTAAGTTTGAGGCTCTAATATCGAATCTGTACCCCCAGTGTCGAATAAGAAAAAGTTCATAGTATCCTATTCTGATTGGACCGAGGCGCCAGTACAAGGCTGCACTATCTCAAAGATCTTTCTAATACCGATGCAAACAAGGTAACATTTTCCGGTGTCTATATTTTCACATCTGCGTTACTCAGCTAGAGGAAGCCGTGACGGCGTGTGCTCCTGCTAATCCAATGAAGTGCAGTAATATATCGTCCTTGGATCTGAGCGAAGGAAGCTGAATCGACAAAGCTGCACGGTAATCCTGATAGCATCACAGCGTTGATGACTAGATCAGTGTGGACCGATCGTAACGTCTAAATTTTCTCTCTATCTCGCTCTAGACATTATTCAATACAAGAAATTGGTCATCATCTGATTTCGATCATGGTCTTCTCTCCACAGGAAAGAGTCAACTGTGTGCGCCCTTTCAATGTATATAGCGCTCAAAAAGTATGATATAATAAACAGTAAAGTACTTCGCCTATTAAGGACAATGAGTCATAAAGGCAGTGGCATTGAAATAGTTGGTCACCTGCGGCAGCAGTGTTTAAGCACTTAACTGAGTAATCATGGCTAGCCAACAAACTCCAATCCGTATGAACTGAGATTATACGGAACTTTCGATCATTGAGAAACTTCCGCGCGGTTTCGCACCACAGACTACTCCAGGTGTGTTCGAGTGAAAAAAGTGCACGTATACCGCAACGTGCAGACAGCGTCTTCGTTCAAGCCGTGAGGTGCATTCATTCGAAAAAAAAAGAACTCTCTCAACGTAAACAAATATTGTTACTTCGAGCTCTTGCCTTTCTATAACAAAATCTATAAACATTTTGTACTTCTGCATAAAATGCAACCAATTTTATCCTACTTAGACACCGCCCATGCCCACAAAAACAGATGGATCGATTTCATCTTTGGTTACAGTCTACAGGCATCCATTTGTGTAACTTGTGCGCGCTGAGCATTAGCCGTTTACGGAAGGGAAAAAAACGTAACATCGATAAGAAGCTCTTGCCCACTATTTCTGGGTGTTGTTTTTGACCGTGATAAGACGAAACCCAATCGGCTGAACCCAACTGACCGATTCGGATGAGTCTGATCGTATCCAGAGGTTGTATAGAAAAACTATTGTTGCAAGAAATATTAATATAAAGTTTGTTAGAAGGTTGAAAGTGGAGATTTTTATAATTTTTGTATCCACTAGCTTTCTGGTCTCTTCTTTTTTGCTTCACATTTGGTTAGTCATAGAACTTCAAATTAAGACAACATTGTGATCTTGGTTTAAATCGACCAAGTAAAACGAGAATAATTGCATTCTGCTTATTTAGTCCTAGCTACATCAAGGACTATTTAAGGATGAGCGTTGTTACATGTATACGAACTGTTAGGTAAGTCAATACGCCCCTTTTCGTGGTCTTTGGTGGTATCTCGCCAAAAAACTCTTGTAGCAAATATTAGGGTTCTTTCTTTGCAGTCTTAAAATATCCTATGAAAATTGACTTTGCTATGTGTGAAGTTCTAACTTAGACAAGGACATTATGATAAGAGATTACTATGATAATATCATATTTAAATCAGCAAAAATTTTGTACGTACATACGTGTGTACGATATAATAGATGTACAGTATGTCATTGTCACATTGCAAAGCAAGTAAATGGACTAAATAGTAAATAAGCTAATTCGAATGAAATTGCCCAGTCTCAGTGGTGGGTATGATTCGGCGTAACTCATTAGAGTATTCACTTCTGCCAATGCCTGGTCCCTTCGGAGCGTTTCCGCTTCGATGCTATGATCATCCCACCGTCGGCGTCATCACCTTCACTAGCTACCTTCCATGATTTGCCTCCCACGTGACTGTTGCCTCCGCAATCGAGCTCGGGGGACGAGATAAAAGCAGAAAAGAATTAGTATGCACCTTCACGCCCGTTCTTTCGTAGACAGAGGTGGGACGAATCTTGGTGCATTGTACCCCCCTCACATCGTTTGTGTACGTTCTGGGCAGGGGACACACAAGAGGCGAGAGAGAGAGAGAGAGAGCGAGAGAGAGCTGATATAAAGGTTTTGTTGTTGCGTTGCTGGGTCCCTTCATTGCAATGCTTCCTAACGTTGAGTGGTGCGTCATTGTCATTGTTAACGCAGCTATTTAATCCCAAGGAAGCTAAATGATTTGTAGGACTGCGTATCATTCCTTACGCTCCAGTCGCCCGGGGCGACCAGGTAAATACAGTGATGAAGACTCGATCAGCAGGGCAAAAATACTGGTAGAGTAGCGCCCTGCTTCTCATAGTGCGGTAGCAGTTAGGAATTATTATATAGTAAAATGCTATTGATTCGGTTAAGATTAAGGTATAAGGACCTCGATTGGAGTTCGACCTATAACCAGTCTGCGACCAACAGACTAGTTTTTCCTAACTTAATGTTTAAACATTTGCAGAAAAACCCACTGGACTATAGGAAGAATGCCATTTTCCTACCTCATATTGGACAAGCAGTCCGCTTTGAGTGTTAGGAGGTGTAATACAAAAATCCCTACATATGTGTAGCCTTTGTTATATTTTTCTTCTAAACATATATGAACTAATTCTACCAAGTCTGCCCAAAAGCTAATAGTAGTAAATGCTCCTTTCTGCGTTGCCTATTTCGTTTTATTGACTTTAAAAAAGACTACAAGTAGCAGTTGGTCCAAGCGTTTCGTTTCGACAGTACAATTAAAAGTCGTTTTCCTTGCTGGCATTCTCTGTTGTTGAAGCATCAGCTATTGTCACTCTGTACAGGTAGAACCGAAGGTCATCTTCCCTAAGTAGGCCTCATCATCCAACTTGAAACCAACGTTCCGAGAATTGGCCGCATTTTTGAAGAAACGCATAACAATCGTATTCTCTGAAATCCGGCCTAGCTACCCCTATGAAAAATACGCGGCAATCTATGAACAATTTCAGTATATCGAAAGCTCTTCAAGTTCCTTTTAATGGGGACATGTGTTGGCTTACCGTAAAGAAACGTTCTATTATATCACCGCCGAAGCTCTGAAAACTTCAAAATGCCCCTAAAGACACTGAATAAGCCACATGAAAAAATGGAGATGCGTATGTACTGCTTGGTCGGCAATCTTCGACCAAGTTGTTTTGCTATTGGAGAACATCACGTAATTCCAACAGAATCGAAATCCTCAGGTAGTGTAGGACTAAGTGTATGCCATTTGGTATGGAAGTCCACCACATTAAACGTTTGTTTCAAATGAACGCGACCGCTCGGGAACACCAGGAAAGTTTATAGCGAATTTCATAAAAGCTTTTTCTGTCGGTGCAGGCACAATAAAGCCAAATAAAAAGAAAGGTATCTAAACAATATAAGGAAGCTTAAAAGGCCCTTCACGAAATAGGTAGCCCTATCGCGTATCCGATTTCGCTAATCGTAATTAGAAGCAAGACTATCGAAAAAAGACTCATCACTGCTTACCCAAATGAACCAAACGCCTACCTTGCCAACAAGGCGAACAACGAATGAAAGCAACTTACAGCCCAGTTCAGGTCAGCTAGGCTTAATGCTCCGGACGGAAGTATACGGGATATCCCAAAAAAATGTAGGCACTGTTTCAATTACTAGAACTTCAGTATTGATTTATATGTAATTAATATTTAAACTGCAAGAAGATCTACGTATTATGATTTCCAATTCTATTGGCGTTCATTCGATCGATAAACTTCGGTTTGGTGTTGTGCCATATTCCTTTTCGATTGCAACTTCAAAATCTTCCAGTGTTATCAATTTTCCGGTGTGGAGCTTACCCTCAAGCTGTCCATACAAATAGAAGTTCGATAAGATTTGATCGGTCTGAATGATGAGATGCTTTTCCGTTATGGTTACAGCACGCGGGTTGCTCGTCATTGTTACCACCCTCATCGAAGTTATCTCGAATGCATGATTAGCAGGTTATTACAGTTAATTGAATTATTGATACAAGAAATAGTGGGTTAACTTATTTTTACCTAAAACACTCTGCAATTTCTGCGTCTCATAGTGCAGTTATGTTGATTAGTCTAAATGTAGTCTATTAATGTTCCCCGAAGACTGTGCGTTGTGTTGAATTTTTTTCCAAGCACCATTTTATTTGGTACAGACCATTTTCCTTGATGGCATGTACTATCGTTGAAATGCGACTTTTTTTTTATTTACAACATGTTAAACACTCAATTACTCACGACTTAATTGCTTCATAGATTTTTTAAATGTTTCTCTATAACTTTCCAGTATTCCTTGTTGGCTGATAAAGTTCGTTGACGTTCCGAACGTCGTATATAAACATCCTAAACAGTCAAATTTAACTTTTAACCGACTAACTGTATGGTGCGGTAGCGAATCTGGAAGTTTCTTACAATACTTCCTTTGTGCCTCTGCTAAATTTTGATACATCCATTTAAATTGCGTTCGTTTAAAAATTCATCTTGGCTCATTTAATTACTTCTTAAAACGAAAAAACAGTTATAAATGTGTGACACGTTAAACAATATACACATTTTGTGGGGTATTTTTTTCGGAATCTTGTATAAGCGAATGCGCAAATCAAGGCCGGCAAGGGTTTGTGCGAATAGGGAAAGTTATTCATCAAAACCTCTGAAGAATGTGACGGGTATAAAGCAATATGGACCGAAAAGCCATGCTTTGCTATAATTAACGTTTAGTGGCTTGTAGACGTGATACCGGAACTGCAAAATCGTGATAAGGCTGTCAGTAGTCACGATGAAAGTGTAGCGTTTTTTAGAATTTTTTTTAAACTTCTCATATTTTTTGGCCTGATAAAAAAATATTTCTGGATAATTCAAATTTGAACTAGAGCTAGCAGTTGATTTAATGGCCTAAATATTTCCAGCCTTTCCATCATTTATTGACCGCTCAATAGCGGTAGAGCTAGACGAAAGCAGCACATGTATTATACATACATAACATAGGTACCATACTCTTCATTTTGTAACAAGAAAAGGAAAAATCTTGTCTAAACTTTTTCCATTCATCATTTTTCTCTATTCGCTTGAGAAGACAATCCGGTGCTAATAATATATTCAATAACGAACTACAGTCTAGCTGGAAAACAGACGTTCTTGCCTAGACTGTTCTTAGAGTTCTGATAATTATAAACAAGTTCAGCCATCGTTAGCTGTGGCGAGTATAGTGTACCAAATGTCACAAAAGCGACTTATTAGCCCATGAAGCTATCTGCTGTTTTGACATTAAAAATTGATTTCATCAACTATATCGTTTGACATGTCAATCTGGTCTTACAGAGCGACCGTCCCGGCACGAGGGGGCTCGCAGAAGATTGGCGTGACCGTTAAACGGTTATTATAACGCTGCTGGGTGAAAGCTTGGGTCGTGTATTTGGCTTCGATACATAACAATTTATGGGCGCCAACAGAGTTCGACTAAGATCCGTCCGCACGGAAAGGTCAAACACAAGCTCTGGCGTCCTCATGAGCGTGAGGCAGTGCAACCCATCTGGCCGTTTCGTTCGTATCGAAATGGAAGGGGCGTTGCTACACACCATGCTAAGTTAGCTTATGTACCTTTTTTAGCAGCTTTCTCCACGGTTGGGTGGCGGCGTTGCTGTGCCGCCCTGACGGCGCAGCATGCTAACTAAGCAAGTAAGGATATAGATAGATTAGTGGTTTCTCTACGGAAACCCCCTAGAAAGGAAGGCAAGGCCACCAGCATGCCTTTGTTGTTCCTTCTACTAACTGGCTGACAAACTTATTGGCTAATTGCAGCAGCTTCCCACCACCATCACCTTCACCTCTCCCTTATCAAAGGGTGAAAATGAAACGATGAAACCAGGGGTCTAATTGCGTCAGCTTGAATGTGCCCCTATGGCACGTACGAGCAATGGTCGCTTGCAGAAGCAATGGCTGGTCTGCAGAATATGGATAAATAAATGAATGCCACAACTACCATTGCCTATGCGAACAGCCAATAGCCTATGGCGGACCTTGGCTATATGGCAAGCTCCACTCGATGCGAAAGGAGATCTGTCAAATGCAGAGATACATAAGTATTCTAACGTTACGCACACTGTAAGACAAGTCACCCTTGCGGTTACAAACTAACACGTTCATGTCCGCCTATTCGTATAGAAGTTAGCGAAACCAATAGGTAGCAGGACGCAGGTAAGGTGCACGACTGCGGGATAAGACCACGAATCGTCGAGTGCACGAATTATTTCATCCGACACAGGGTTTGTAAGCTTTGAGTACAAAATGTGCCTTTGGCTAGCTTTTAATTAGCGCAATAAGGGTGCCTGCTGTCACGATTTTTCAGGAAACCAAGAGAAGATGCAAGCAGAAAGAGACACCGTGGGCGAAAAAAACATAAGCGCTAGAGGCGCCACATTACTATTATTTCTTATACTCTTGAGTGGTCTAAGTACTTAATGCGAGCTCGACGTGACACGGGTCAAACCTTAGAAGCTATTATCCAATGCCCTTACCTGAAAACTCGATGTTGGGAAGTTTTTGTCTGCTATGCTAGTGTAAGCCCCTAGGGTACCAAGAAGTCGATCAATGTTGAATAATTATACAGTAACGGGTATTGTACTCTCGATTTGATGCCAAATGAAGCGACAGGTAAATATAGCGCGTCGATGATTTATGTTGGTTGGTACGTCGAAAATGTTTTATGAGATATACTCCATCGTTCTAAATTAAAAGTGTGCCAAAAATGCCAATAAATAAAATGCGGTACATCAAGAAAGAAGCGCGCGTTTTTTTCTGAACCATAATGGGTGCAGTTCAGACGAAACCCTGCTTCAGCTTTTGTTAAGTGTTATAATTAAGACCCGCTCGTAGAGTTTCGCCAGGTGTTCGAGTTATTTGCTTATATAAGTTGGCATATTGCTATTATTCCTATTATTATACAACAGCTACTTGTATTTTTTCTGGCCTAAATCACAATTCTACCTCAAGCTCTAATGAATTATTTATATGCAGTTTAGAATATGTACATCACTCTTTTTTTTATGGCATTAACTTGTAAATCTGTGCCTGACTCGCAAAGGTAACTGAAGCGTTTACAAAAAACGAAATTAATTACATTATAAAGATGTATAATTGTGGTTTACAAAATTTGGTCCGATAAATGCTCTGTGAACGGAATCCATACACCAAAAGTACACTATGAGCATCTAGGTATTGTATTTATCTAAAATACATATTTTCCTCTTGTGCCTTGGGTCTTATAGAGGCAGGCAAAACTCTGACATTCGATTTGCTTCCGATATAAGACGAATTCTTCCTATTATAGTTGGGATATTGTTAGGGTCAAGTATTTCTTTTCTTTAGGTTGGCTACCTAATGATCAGCATATTTCCGAGGATAGACCAATAGATTCAAATAGTTTTAATCGTATCCTGCTTGCTGATATTTAGACGCGTTTAGCTAGCGTATCGCCAAAATAAAAATTAGAAATTTTACCTCAATTTTAATACATTTTCTAAATCAAGCAACAAAGCCGTGTCTGGTGATCCAAAAGAGTCCAGGAAGTGTCTGTCACAAGGTTGATTTAGCCACTCAGAGGCTTGGTTGTTTTGAACGCCACATGTCCAACCGTTACAGAATAGAGAGGGACCACCCTGTAAACAAACTTCAGTAAATTCTACAAGTGGAGATCATGAGGCCACATACGGCTGAGGGATTAGCTGTGCAAGATAAAATAGGGGGTTATCTTGCAACTGGGCGTGGAACCACTAAGCGATGTCTGTGTTGGACCTAATACCAAGACTCGATCCTAGCAGACACAAGTAGAAACCTAATGATTAGGTATTACCTTTGTGCCTTATTGCTTGTGACTTGTCTCGGAACAATCTTCTCGTTACTTTAAGTTATTCACCTCCAGTATGATATAAAGTGTGATGTGGATTTGACGCGATATTAATAAACAACTTTTATGGTTTACTTCGTTCATGCATAATTCATAAACTGGTGGGTGGTAGGACCTTTCTCAGGAAGTATCTTGTAATGTTTAGGACATTTACGGACGAGACAAATGGAAGGAGAATTCGCATCGGTAGGCCGTAAAAGGACATGGCAAATCGAAGCGATTTATCCAATTCGCGGGTTAACCTTTCCGAAGTCGAGGGGCAAGTAGGAATTTTTTGACAGAAAGCTAGTTGAATCATTGGAGCGTTTAACGGGTTGCTGAGCCGCACCAGAATTTGAAGGCTGTCCTTCTACATTCTCAACGAAGCTGTGACCACCCTAGTTCTTGGTGGATAACAGGCGTGCGCTATCTATCTTCTTGCCTTTTACCGCGAAATGGTAAAAGAAGAAAGACTACAGAAGGGAAGATACTGTGAAAGCTTCCGAGTTTAGCGGAGTTTCTGTGTGCGTCGACTATACATTTGGTCAAAAATTAGCAAACGAGTATAGATATTGTGTAATAGCTAACAATAGATAAGATGACCTAAGATTTTATATATGTAGTGTAACTCGAATAGAAGAAATATTTACAATGAAGATCAGTCGTACACCGATCTTCTACACTAAACTTTTGAAGTCAACGAATATGTTACACATTGTTGGATAAGAAATGTTTTATCGGTGTACAAGTTGACCGATTATGTTCAGGTAGGTCAAACTGTCGCAATTAGCAGACCTCAAACATTGATCGTGATTCGTCCAGTTTCAAATTTTATCCCAACAGATTTCGCTGATACCGTAGTTTGCTTGCGGGGCATGATCTCAGTTTGAAGGGGAGATTATATTGGAGTTCCTCTACGATGAGTGAACTCAGTAACTGTAGCCATGAATTTCACATAAAACAATGTAAAATATCGTCTGTCATAGTTTTTACCTAGTGTAATGCTTCTGCTCACCACTGCAAGGTGTCCTATTTACTTTTTCGTGATTCACTATATAATCGGCTATAATTGGCCGCTCTACGTATCATCAACAGACTTCAAAAACTGGTTCGTAAGCGTTAATGAAACAAATAGTTACGGGTCATGTGCACGTATTCTATAACGCAGTGCCGTGAGCTACTGTTGTTTAAGAAAAGCTAAAACACTATCGAAGGAGACTCTACGACAACCTAAATAAGGAAAATCAATATACAGTCGAAGAGTTAGTGAGTATTAGACGAAAATTGAGAACATGGCGTATTAGTCGACGGGCTGAAGCCATGTTCACTTTTGCCACTTCAAACGTTTCAGGAATAGAATATGACCTTGTTCAACACCCTGATGGAACTCCACTCACAAAGTATACCAGAGTATTTTTAATAGAATAAACCTCAACCTATAGAAAACTTGACAAGCAAGCTCCGCTAAAAGCACCCCCCTCGTCCCCCGATAGAAGTCGTGGTGCTTTTGAAGCCACCGAATACAATGTCCGTACTCAGAAAGTAAGACGAAAGACCGTGGAAGTCGGCTACAGTCAATGTCTCCCGTGCAATACTTAATAATTATTAAGGTTTAGAGGCAAATAATTGATTGACAATTGTCTTTGTCTCCTCACTGTAGTGATTGCCTAATCGATATGCTGTACCAGCAAAGTGAACCCTCAGCACATCCTCAAAGCAAGCTTCAACTTCATTGATATCAGCAGGACCTTAAATCCTGGCTAATAGTATTTGCTCTCGACGCCATGAAATTATAATGTCAACTGACGTTGAATTTCGCTCCAGATAAAACTTTGACGACAATAAATAATTCATCTTAAAAGCAGTCGGCTCGGAGTATTCTATACGACGTCATCTTTGCCAGACATTCGCTGAGCTGATTTGTTTATGAGATTCGGGCGCCAAGGTCCACCATCTGCTTGTCTCAAGTTCCTGCTTAGTGATAATTCATTCACGGCCTGCTTAGCATCTGCTTTGTAACTTATACAGCGTTACAAAGTACAATTGTTTCACAACGTGCTCTGTATCACGTAACAGAGCGCCTAGAAATCTTTGTTATACAAAGCTGCGTCCAATATCACAGTTACCGTAACACAGCGCATTTTTCAAACAAGACCTTTCCAGTTGTTCGACGCAAATCTCTCTCAACTCGAATATTGGGGTTATTTCTTTTGGATTAACAACGAGATATATTGATTGATGAATTAGATTTATGTACAGGATGGTGTGGAAAGGCAGCGCTGTATGGGACAGATGCTATATACACCATTTCGTTCCTTTCTGCCATGGCACCCTTGACTAGACACCTAAATACTTCTAGATCTTTTTTAGGTGCGTAAAGATGTAATTTGCGTCATAGCATTTCTTATAATGGTTCTAATAGGAGTTCTAATAGATGGGGTCCTATGGGATCGTTAAATACCTCTTTCGCATTTCACCCAGCTTTTATCGAACGAGAAAGAAGAAATGTAACCGTCTCGTTTTCTACCACAGTTTCGCCTGTCAGAAACCTATATTTTTAAAAGAAAACGAAAAGCCACGGTTTATTCGGTAGCATTTGATCCAAGGGGCTGTATGGGCCAAAATGAAATCAGCCTATATAGGCGTATCAAAATATCTGAAGCCGGATGCTAATTTTACAAAGAACTAGAAAATAACTATACGGCTGCAGAGTACAACTCGGCTTACAATAGATGCGTATATGTGTGTACGTGCTAACTTAGGCAAAGATATCATGGTTTTGCACCTGTTGCGGCCGCTATAAGCATAAGGCTCAGTGCGGACTTTGGAGAACGGTACGCACGTGGTTACTGTTCAGCTTTCTTTCTCAGCATAGAATGCACCTAGTAGATGGGTGAATACCCGAGCCATTCAAAAGCCGGCTTCACAACGCAGCAGAAGCCTATGCTAATCTATGGCAGACGAATTGGTACCATCGACCTGCTTAAGTTAGTGATAAAAAATTGTAAAGCGTGGCTTTTCTAGTCACTATCACAGCCCTTTCTGAGAAGGAAAGTATGTTTCCTTCGTATGAAATCATTAGCGGCCCAAATAGACCACTTCTGGGCCCGGCCCACCTTGTGGGGACATATGGACCACTAAGATAAATGTCTCCAACGGGTAGACTTGTGAAAATCTATATACTTGTAGTAAGCCTGTTTCGGCCTCATTATAGACGGTATATCTTTGAAAATACTAGTACTTTTCATTTTCGTGGCATTGGTTATTTATAAGTGGCTGCGCTGAGCCGATTTAAGACGATGTAGCTTGACGATCTTTTATGTATATATATATATATATATATGTTATATATATATATATATAACTAATCATTGTTTATTATTTGAAATACGATTGTTACCATGTCCTTCAATTTACCCGAAGATGGCTGCGGTCAGCACGCAGTGGGGAACTCAATTGTAGGTAGCCCTATTACGAAGACCCAGCGTAGTCACGTTTTCTAAACAGTCTGTAGTACTATCAATGGAAGAGATCAATTGCTGAAATGGTCCATAAAAGTAGAATTAAGAAGTAATGAAAATTTCGTAGTCTTAGAAGTATAAAGTCCACCACCAAGGTCAAGCCCTCTACTCATATGCCCACGCTACATAGATGTTGCTCTGTTCGGCTCGATCGTGAGTAAACAACATTACTCAAAACTTGAAAAAGAGAGGTGCCCCTTACGACTATCCAGAAGCAATAACTGATAGCTGATTAATTATATGACATGGTAGATATAATCTTCATGTGCTTAGCAGGGAAAAATAATTATAATATGAACGTATAAATAAATGCTTTCAATAAGATAGGCATGCAAATTCAACTATTAGGAATATACGTATGCGAATCGTCCCAAGGATGGCTTCGCTTTATTTATGTTTATGAGAGAGATCACTGTTCTGGTAGAACAAGACACACCTTTATCTCTAGGGCTTCGGAAAAGAAATCGAATGGTCGAGAGTGCAGCGATCTATGCAGCCAGTGCAAGTAAACGCGATCCATATTTGATCTTTTAAATTTTTCCCTGCCGTTACGTAAGCCCGTCTTATTCCGACTGTTCATTACCGCTCTTCCTCTGCGTTTTGTGGAATCCTCTTCATACGAAGAGGCAGCGCGCCGGTTTTGTTTTACAGTCACCTGAATCTTGAAGCAGTTTCGTTAAATATAATCAAGTTACTTTCTTCTGGCTTTGAATTTGAATCGATCTAGTAATTTAGATGTCTGTGTCCCAGGCGCAATTTAGGTAAACTCTTATCGAGTCGATCACTAGAGGGAAAACACGTAATACAGATAGAGAAAGGGTAACACGTTGCTTTAATTAAACACTAGATGCGGCTCTTGATATATACTTGCATCGAAGTGAACCTTTCGATGGCCTTGAGGTATCGGAAGGTATCGGAAATAACACAACAATATCATAGGCGGATACGAACGTACAAGGTGTAGCAAGAATGGGTACTTTTTTGGCGTTGTATCCTCAGTCACGTTTATAATTAACTCTTTCATACATCTATAGATATTTTTCATGATTTTGAACATGGTGCTGACTCTGCGTTTTTCGAAATCAGATAGAATTTTCTTTTTTTGAACAAAGGTCAGTGTCTCTATTGCCTTATTTGTTAGTTATAAATCAAGCAAAATTTGCCGAGATCGACCTGACGCTAATTGAATCCTCTTCCGATGCCTGACGTACAACTCACATGTCCGTCAAAGCTCCGTAAGCAGACGGTTATCACTCAGTCAATACGAGGATCTTCTTTTCGAGGCGACGTTCAAGTGAAGTTCAAAAATCTTCAGAAAGCCACGCTATTCTCTTCGCCATCACACTCAAGGTCTAAAAATGAGCAGCATGCAGATAGATGGGTTATGCAAACTTTGATGAATGTTTGTCGTTGGGTCAATCAGTCGTTTGAACTGATTTCACCATTTGTTCGAAATGGGCTGTGTGTGTTTAAAGTACTCGATGCGCCGTTCTACTGAATGCCGTGTAAATCGTAGGAGGTTTAACAGATATACATTAACGCCGTTGTCTTACTCACAGCTCCGTCAGCAAAGAATGTCTCTTGGAAAATATCGTGGAAACAATAGCTTTCGTGGACGAAACTTTTCGAATCGAAAACGTTTGGCGTATGATGAAAGGGTTTGCGACATTGGAAATAGCGTAGGACACCATAGTAAACTGTTTCAGCATTCTGTGCCAATTCACATTTCGAGCGGATACTCTACGCTGGGAACGAAAAAAAAAGTTTACCTGTTGGATGGATCTTCGGCCGAAAGCTTTGTTACCCCTTGTTCGTAGAAGCTCTGAGGAGAACACCAGAGCTGGCCTAAAGAAGCATCTCTCTTCCGTTATATGTACTATTGTACGCAATACTATTCAGTCAGATATATATAAGGTATAAAATAAAAAAAAGTTAAGCATACTGGTCCACTAAAAAGCACACCTTAATACGTAACTACTAAACTTTTACTTTTGTGATTAGGTTTAATGCCGTCCACTCTTGTTTTAACGCGAGCCAGATTATTCACTGTCGCAAAGACAACTGTTTTTCTAAACTTAAATTTAATAGTAAAAATCGATACTTTTTAAGGATGTCCATATTACGTCAGCTTGAGCTTAAGTGCGTTATAAATTTTGGCGGCTATCTATAATCGTGTGCTAATTCGAAGTTATAATAGTTTCATTAACGAGGCTGGAGGATGGCTTCAACAAGTAGTGTTCGATTGTTTGGTATAACGCTTAATCAATTTGGATATCTGGCCAGTTAGTTTTTTGAAGGCCCGCTAAGGATTCTTTCAGCATCATGAAAAAATAAATATTTTTTTGCCGTCTCTTTTAATCCGATAAAAATTTCGATATTACTAAGCGTGATTTAATTACATATCAAATGTTTAATGCAAATTTGCATATATTGAGAGCAATGTGGTCTCCATGGGCCAGATACAGGCAAGGACAATTTCATAAGGAAGTGAGATTTATAGATCTAACTAGCAGACAAGCATCCGGGTTTTTATCATATTATAACGCGACCTGGACCGAAGTTTTTAATTTAAAACCTTATTAAAGGTTTTGAGTATATCTTATGACAGGAGCATTTCCTCGATTGCTAATGAATTCTAAAAACCCCATGGCATACTCAGAGCTCATAGGCGTCCTAATGGTCGTAGCTAATATCAAGTTCCAAAGGGATTTCAAGAAACATCCAATTACTCTATATATATATATATATATTTACTCTATATATATATAGAGTAATTGGGTAAAGTGACATAACTCAAAACCTTTTGTTGACAACCAACGTTGTCATCATGACAGATACGGATGGTATTAGATTTAAGCAAAATTGATGTATCACAGCATAGTTCGGAGTTTTATTATTTTTTGGATGGCTATGTTTGAAATTATAGATGAACCGAGGATTACAAAAACCGTTCACCTTATTTCAACCCTATAATGCTATCGCTTTCAATTAAAAACTCAACTTTGCGATACCGCTTTCGAGCAAAATCCCAAGATGCACCAGTTTAACGAAACGGATCTTAAGAATTTGGTAGTATCTCTGCGATAGATGCTTCAATATTCGTAAGACTATAATTGGTTCGCCTACATATCTATTTATGCTCAAAGAATTAAGTAGAATAAAGGAAAGACCATTATATCTTTTGCTAGCAGTGGTGATATTCGCAGATTGTTTAAGTATCCTTTTTGAGGATAAACGCTCGGACGAGGACTGCCGTGACAAATCCCAAGGCATGAAAGAGGAATCCCCACTTTGCGGTTGCTTCAGGACATGATAGGACAATATAATTTCTCCACACGGAAGAAATGCCTTGCTTTGTAATAGAGGGAGGGCTCTTCCGACATTATCTTAGTGGAAGCTTTGAAAAAGGGCGTGAAGTAGTTGTAGCACAAAAAGTTTAAGAGGGCTGCGCACCGCGCCCCTGTTGTTGGGGGCGATCTTTTTGAGCAAACTGCGCCTCCTAATGTCGCCGGTTGTACTTCAGCACGTCCAGCGCATTGCACTACTCCATCTACGATACGTCATTCTCTTGCTTTCCTTGCGTTACTTTTTCCTGACGTAATGGGGGTAGCGGGAACATCAGCGGTGCTAGCCATAGGGATGCAGAAGCTTTCATTTTTCATTACCGTTGTGAGAGAAATAAGAAGTTTACCCAAACACGAATTCGGCGCAAATACGTATTATTTACCGCGCAATTACTATCTTATTCACAGAAAGAATACTATATGCTATTAAATAATAAGCAGACTGTACAGGGCAATATTGGAGAGTAATAATGCTTAAATATAGATGGAAACGCCACTTAAAGGTGAGATACGATACGCTCGAAGATAATAGCTATAAGGTAGGCTTCTCCTATTCAAAAAAATAGGTTGCCTTATTAACGCACCGTTCTCGGATGTTGTCGTTAGGAGTTGTGCTGTAATTTTTATGTACCATGTGGCAAGCTTGGAACAAGGTCCTTTTTGGTTAAAATAATGGCTATTATCGACATTTAATGTATCCTTCCGTGGCAAGAGTGTTTAAGTGGAAATATATAACTGATATAAATACTTTTCTTATGCCGGGCTCGCCATGATTAAAACGTGGTCAATACGACTCGAAATCGGTAAAGAGTAACCTTAGATTAGCAGACTTTTCACCGTGTCTGTGAATTATTTGCGCTATTGCATACGTGAATATGTTCGAAGGTTACCTAAAGTAGCGGAAATTTACACAATTTCTATTAGCGCAAACAATGGGCCGTTTTTTATCTCTAGCAAGCACGCCCAATTTGAGCTTAGATCTATACAGATGTGTGGCATCGGCATAGGCGGCGGTGGGATCGGTATCACGAACCAGTTTGGCGTGAACTGCGTTTTCCATCCGGGACATGTGCGCGAAAAGTTTAGGAAATCTTTTTCACAGAACCTAGCCACACAGCGAGGGTAACAACCGTGACCTGAAACATTAGATCGTTAAAAGCTCAATTTAGAACGGAGGATGTCCCCTACGAGAGGAAAAATGTTACCGTATGTCAACAACACCATAGGGACACCTATAGAGGTTGCTTGGCTCCGCAAGGTTGAGAGTACGCACAACTTCCGTAGTAGTGTGCAAAAAACTCAAAAACCATGACGCAGGCCTTCGGGGCAACCGTTGTATTGGTAGCGGCGTCAACTCATGGTTCACGTGGTCGCCAATGTTGAAGCAAGAGACGGACGGAAGAACTCGGTTGCAGAGGAATAGTGTCGACGGAAGCAGGCTCGGCCGACGAGAGGGAACGGATGTATGCACTACAGGGAGCAAGTGACCATATACCGTACAACGTCATCAGATTCGTACCGTAAAGACTCTACAAAAAGAAAACGACGAGGACCTACGATGGACGGAAGTGCGAGAGCGCCAGGACTGTTAGAGGACAATACGATGACAAGGGACCGCTAGGGAGTTGGCCAACCAAGGGCGTTGCAATAAGAGCGCAATACCACTGATACACTGCAAAGGGCACACCCACACGGACATACGAATAGTACACGGGCGCAGCACGGCTGGTAGTGATGGCTGGGTGTTACGGTAAGCGACGAAAAGCGGCAGTTCGGCTATAAAGATCCTAACCGATAGCCCGTATAGAGAGGTATGGAGGCCAGTATGCGGTACGTACAACGCTTCCTATGCACAGGGTATGGCACCTAAATTTAGACACCATTTAACGGGCTGCTTGTCATGAAAGGCATGCGTTCATCCGCAACTCCTGGTATCAAACATGACTCAGCTTTTCTATCAGTAAAACAATAAACTAATCGTGGCGTCGTTTTCGAAATTTGAGCGAAGATCAGCTACAGAGGAAGACATCAAGCATATTAATTGGCACAGAGAAACTATAATGGTTAGTTGGTTTAACACTTTGCTTTACTTGGTACCGTTTGGACTATCTGAACCCTTGCTGTTTTGGAACTTTTGAACTTCTATCGCCCCAGAATTCAATCTTGCTGGAATTATTCGTATGAACACTTCAGTGATCTCCGACCTGCGACAACTGAATTTAGACCTCCTAAGATCGCTTTATGCATTGAAAAGTTATTTTCGGACTAAAAAAAACATGTTTTTAAAACCACTAGTAAGGTCCAGAGTTGAAAGTGTAACTTCAGTGTATGGTAACTATATTAGATATGCATGACCTTTAGTATTGGCAATTTTAAAAATGTAAAAAACTGCTCTATCGTTTTGATTTAACGACAGTGTTCGACAAAAAGCATAGAATTCCCAATTCAAATGTTGTACTCAACCTACCTTACAATGTAAAAATGTGAAGAAAAAGTATATATATATACTCACTTGCCATTCATAAGACAAGCTGCTTGTGTACATGATGTCAGACTTTTGGGCAGGTTTCCCTTGTTTCGAAGGTACACACGCACATCTCCTTGAGTTGTCTTCGTCTATCCATCCATCTCCCAGTCTTTCATTTGCTGCGTTGATCGTGACCGCGTTCAAGCGGAGCTTTGAGAGTGCCCTTCGCTGCTAAAAAATGCTGAGGGGTTGGACCGCTTTTCGGTTCGTTGCTTTGGTCAGTTCAGTGAAAAGGAAACTATTGGAAAACGTGCTCCGAAACAAGGACAACTTCCAACAATGGATGCCTAGACGAGCTAGCTGAATAGCACAACAATGGTGAAAACGCTCGAGAGAGAAAAACGGCAACTGTTGGCTTTTCAGGCTCTCGGATGATAATACCAGTTGCGCGTAAAGCCTCTAAAATCTTCTGCAGTCAATTTCCAATCAGATGTCCAATTACGCTTGAGCGATTGATCGATAGCTATTTCATTAGCTCATGATTGTAGAGCCCGTTCATTCTACAATGTTATAATAATATAGTATTGTATATATAATATAGTAATATATTTGGTATTGCGAGCTGAAAAAAGGCCAACAACCAATAGAAAAATTAGGCACTAGTTTATAGATACCTCTAAAGCTGTAACTTATGAAAACTGTGTTAGTTCGCCTTTGTATTACCGATCTATTCGTTAGATAGTTTGTGACTTTTTGAAGTGATACTTCAATTAAATGAGATGCTCTTTAGTTAAACTATAAACTAAAACAGGAATCACCGATTTTGTATTAGTATAATAAAATGATACTCGAGCTATTCAGCTTTGTAATTATGTCAAAACAAAATTAATGCCATTAACTCGAGTTTCAAGCATAGTTAATTTCTATTTTTACGAACCGCACCTGTCAAATGTACCTGTATATATATATATATATATATATATATATAGACGTTCATGCTATTAAAATATCATCGGAGCATGACCGAATCACTAATTAACATTGAATGTGACTAAAATCCTGGACTAAATACACTATTATAAACACGATATTAGTATTTACAACCTTTTTTTTGAATATGGTTACTGATTCCTTCACACATATGCATACGTAAAAACATTTAAAAGGCTCGAAATGAATACCTATGTTTAAAGACGCACTTCACAGGAGCGATATTCGGATGAAAGTTTGGCTTGCTACACAGAAACTCTAGTGCTTTTTTGGACTTTTCGTTGTTAATATGAGCTTCTGGAAGACTTTGAGGTCTATAATGTGATTAAATATCAAAATAGTTATTTGGGGTAGGCCACAACAAAGACACTGCAGCTTTCCCGCTAGTGCGGAACTATTCCTTCATAGATCGATACATCCCGATAATAAGATAAAATTTATATCTTGAAAGATACCAATAAAACTCAAGGCTTTATCGTTGTAGCAGTGTATGACAGTACAGAGAAACCAGAAATGAGACAACAGCTTTTGTCACGAGAGGAACAAGGTGGTCTGTTCGTGTCACAAGAGTCATTCTGAAACTGATAGGTGGATGTCTCTGCACACGATTAGTTCATAACGTACATGTGTCGCATCAACTTCAAAGCTGGGCACAGGAGGTAACGGCGAAGAAGGCACATTTTATAAGCTTCCGGTCTCCGAACGCGCACATATTTTTCCGCATCCTGTGGTATTCACTAATTAGGCCATGTATAATAGGCGCTGATACGTCCGTCACTAACTACACGCTATCATCCTTATGATACTCGTATGTTCGATGAGGAGGCAAGGTCGCTGGTCCATCGAACATGTGAAAGAGATCAACACAAGAGTCTCTTCACAGTGAAACCTTACAGATCTGACGAACTCCATCGAGTAGACCTCTTGATAACACTGAACAGGAATGCAGTCTGACATATGAACCCCGCGCAGACTATGTCTTTATCTGCACGCAAAGGACCACAATGTTGAGTCTCGAGAAGCACATACTGCGAATTTAGCTACATGCCAATGACCGTGGGTTTATTAGTACGAGTTCAAAGGTCTAACAGAGAAGACACTTTTTCCCTCGTGTATGATTGAAATAAACGAAGCGTCTCGCTGAAGGTAAAATTACACAATATTAGCTATGTGAAATAACGAGGTCGGATACAGGAACAAGAACGATGGCAGTATGTAGAAAAACGTTTCTGTCATATTTGAAGGAGATGTGGGCGATGTCAAATGTGAGCACTTCGACCTTTTGTAGCCTAAAGGTTAACAGAGAGCAACGCCGCATCTTTAGAGGTACGATCTAAATAGTCAGCTACAAGTCACTGCTAGTCAAGCGCATGTTCCCACATTTCAAAACATCGACAGAGGGCAATTAAAATTAGGACGAACAAACTAGAAAGGATACACTGGATGTTCATTAAAAATGTTATGTTCGGAGCAAGCGTAGGCCGAAAAGCATGAACTAACATATAATTTCACATAAATTAGGCAGATGTGTTAATACATCTAAAATACTCTGTATGTTAACATACTAGTAATAAGTTTGTCCTAGACATTCAGCTTAGTGTCCTGCGTCTAAACAGAACTGCGACATAACACAATCAGCATTAATAGCATTTGTTCCAAATGTCAAATCAGCAAGAAGAGATTTTTAAGATAAAAAGTAGTTTTTTTATTTCATTACCATAAATTATCGTTTTAATTATGAGGACTATCCTACTCATTCTGGTCCTAATAAGAATAAACAGTGCCTTTATATACGTTCGTACACATACAAATATAGCTATTGTTTATTTTAGTAGAAATACGAGCTGATCACTGTATTGATGAACCCTGACAGATGGTAAATGGATCTCTAAACTGCAACTTTATGCCCAAGCTATAAACAAATATACGACTGTCAGCTCGCGGGAGCTTTGGTTACGTTTTAGAAACACTGGAGATGCTCACTGTCTGCGCTTAGTGGAGTATTCACCGAGTGATTTGCAAAATTTCCATTCAATAGTGATAAGAAATGTTTAAAAGGTGCCCAAAAGGGAACGTTATAGACTTTACTTGTTATCTGTTACAGCAGACATTTGTTTGTCGAGCTTGACTCAATGGTCAACCTGATACCAATTCCTTAACTTCACTTTGCCTTAAAGTAAACAATTGCTTATATGTCCAATGAAGCTGCTACAGCCTCCTATATTAAATGTTCAAAAAGAGAATAGGGTCAATTAGAACGACCTACATCAAGCATTATAATTATATTATTATATCAAATGTGCAGATTTTTACAACATCCTGTGTATTCTCTCAGTTATGATATACGTGTCCGTTAATTAGGGAATAGCGAATAACGAATATATAGCAATAACACAAACATCACTAACATAGTAATGATGGTGGCGGCATAAAAACAATATCGTCTATGGCTACTAGGTATTGTTTTCTATAAAGAACGCTGGCCAATATATAGATGCGGATTTTAAAGAGTTCCAACGACTTGAATGTTCGGTTTTAAAATGCCATTGGTACCATTATGCGGCGAAAAGGCGTTCCGACTGTTTGCTCAGAGATCTGCGCCAACTTTCAGTGAAAACAAAGCTTAGCTGACTTTGCGCAATAGATAGCGTTTACTGCACAGAATTGCTATTGTACCCCATCCATGTTTGGGTAGTCCGCCAGGTTTAAGTCGTTTCAAGTTAGGCGCGTACCGTCGGACTGCTCTCCGACTTTCTCTGAAATGCCTACAAGCTGCAAGCGTGTCTAGCTCCACTTTCGACAAACTTTGTTACTACGCTGTTTGTTTAGAATTAAGCGAAGCGAAGTGGAGTGGCAATCGTAACTAGCCGTCATGCACTCTTGTGTCAACAACAACTACTACTGATGCTGCCGCTACTATGGCATCAATGAGGTCTATTGGACAATGCATAGATAGACGGCTGGTTAGCCAACCGCGAAAAACGGTCGTCCCATTGAATCACTATGACCAAGCCATCCAAACTGTTCACGTTAATTCAAAAGCCACGCACCGACTTCGTGCGTATGATGACGAAGTTTGAAATTTGAAGATCTCATAGTGAATGACACTTAGATATCGATGGAGGTCTGTGTTAACCAGAGCATTTTTAGCTAACAAACAGAATTGTTTTCGGCATCTCATACATATTTTATCGGAACATATTAAACGACGCGATCTGTAACGCGTGACAGTAGAGGACTCGGAGGTTTGCGGGGTGCTTCGGTGGGTAAGGCATGAGAAACGAAATAGTCAAATAAACAATGTAACAAGCGATTTGATATGTTGGCATCCTGAGCTCAGCCAAAGTCGAGAGGCTTTGACGGCCAAAGCAAAAACCATTTATGCTTTCAAATCGTCGTCAGAAATAAAATTTACTGTGTTTTTGTTATCTCTATACATTATCGTACGGATACCTGTATACGCTGTGGACGATGATTTACCTATTCTGTTTATTTATTTATGCGGGAGACATTTATATTGTTATCTCGATACTGTTCATGCCTTTGTTAATACCACAAGCACAGAGGTAAAGCTTCTATATTCTTTTGAAGGAACGCAAACACGGGGTAACTTGTTATGCGTTACGATGACTTCAGTACAATATAGGCTCTTCACTCTCTTCTCCGCATAGGATAACATTACACAGCTCTTTCCATAGAGTGCTGGTTCTCTGCTGGAAATCTGTTGCTTTCCCCTTCTAGTTATTCAATAAACAGACGGGTAAAATTTAAGTCGACTACGCTTCCACTGCTATTCATCTAAAAACATTCAAAACGCAAATCCTGAAAAGAAACGTCAGCTAAAGGATACAACTGTGTTTACTTAAGTCTAGAAAGATCCCACTGTATCGTACGAGCGGATGAATGCAAAATTTAAACCTCTTAAATCTCCGTATTCGACCGGAGACACTGTTCCACGATGGTACCGCCTCGCATGACGCTGCATAGCATCTGCACCCCATTTTGTGCAGGTATATGTGGTTGCATAAAAATTCAACGTCTTACTTAGGATATGATGAAACTGATATACTGCAAAAGGTGTAATTATCCATTGGTTTGTTCTGGCTCCTATTGGCTTTGTACGACATAAAATTCAGCATCAGTCCCATGTACTTATGAACTCCGAATATGAGGGGGTGATGCGTAGCTTCTATCTAGAGCTATGATTTTTCATAAATAGCTTTATGTTGCGTAGAAGGCGCAAGTATTTCAATTCCAATATTTTCTTCAATAATGAGGCCGACTTGAAGCGCGCTTAAAGAATGAAGGTTTCATTCGGTTAATCTTTTTAGCTGCGTCAATGGGAGGTGTTTCGGTAAAACCTATACTCCGCTCTGCAAAGATTTGGCCGTCCGTAGGTAAGGTCACCCCATACTAGTTGAAATTATTTGCACACTTCAAGGCTGTTTGGAGCATAAATCTACGTCAGAAGAAGCACGGAGGCCTCTACAACGGAACTTCATGACCCTTGTTTTGTCCATGGTGATCAACAGTCGAGACTCACTTGTCTAACACGACAGTCCGTCGAAAGCATGCTAGATACGAAGCCAACTCCTTTTAGAGCAACGCTCTTACTAGCCCTACCGGATCTTGAACACGAACTGGAAGGCCATACAGCAATAGAGAACTGTAAAGGCTGAAGTCATTCATTCAGTCGACGTTGATTGGACGAATAACTTGAGCCGGGCCACTCTGTCATTTATGCTCACAGAATTCTCTTTCATAGTACCATCCTGATTGAATGCATGTTCCGTGAAGTTCTACGTTCCGTAAGGTTAACTAGAATGTTACCTCTGGGAATTACATTAAACACCGATTTAATGCGACAGACACGGTGTACCTCCTAAAGTAGTATACCATATTCCATGAAGGTGGAAACGTATGCTGCGAAATAAATGAATAAACATTTAGGAACCTTGTCAGCCGATGCGTAATGCGGCAGCCACAATCTTGTAGCAGCAGAGTTTTTCTTTACGATCGTGAAGAAGGTTGAGCGGATTGTGTTTTCCCTTGGGTACGGCGATCAGTGGTATGTCATTCCAGCTTATTGACAAGCGCCCATGTCGCATTGAATCAACTTGTTTAGCAGGAAACACGCGTCAGGTGCACTTTCTATGTGCTCAATGTGGATAAGGTCCAACCCAGTTGCCTCGTTCTATTGCAATTTTCCTTAGTAACGCAATACATCCAACACGGGAACTCAGCTCCCAGATTCTCGCCATCATAAACGGTTGCTCGTATCATGGAGCAGCTTACAGAAGCGCGGTTTGCGGGATAATGTTTGCCACCGCGAACATACTTCGGAAGCGGTCCATAAGCTTTACACACACAGTTAACAGAGCATGGCATTGATCTCTTCTTCTCCACTAATTTGTAAGATTTCCATCCCACTTACATCACTAACTTGTTCTCCTGTGGTGCAAATACTGCTGCCCATCTCGAGCATTTGCCGAAACCAGCTCGCTAGAATGTTACAGGCTTATAGCCGAGTGACGCTTGGTCGATTCTCGCGTCTGCCGCAGTGCAGCTGAGGTCAACTTACAACTTGTATTGAACTACGGGCGTTATCGGCGCAGCGTCGGGTGAGTTATGGACAATTTGAATTCTTGGTTCGGGTGTCAGAATCGATATCATAATCTCGTAGTACCAGGAACACTGTTGTCAGATCCAGCATACTACATAGCCCCGTGGTTCGTTTTTGCGGAGTTCGTCCTCTTATTCGAAATCTCTGTAAAGCGCCAAAAAATTTGCCATTCAGCTTATAATAGACGAATTGGAAGGTGACTGCATTGTTGTAGTTCGTTATTATAGTGCTAAGTTAGTGTTGAAGTTAACAACGTCAACTTGTCCGTGTTTTATTACGAGAAACGTTGCTGTAAGCGGAAATTTTATATTCTTAACTAAAATGTGCATGGCAAACACAGTCGAATCGCCTGCTCTCTAAGCGCATGATTCAGTCATTATACCCATAGGTAACGAAAAATCCTTTTGTGAAAACTGACTGCAGGCTTTTAAACAGATTCTGACGAATGGAAAAGGGTCGGTTCTGTTCCAATTTAGATCTGACACTTGTAATATGTTCCTTATTTTGGAATGTACTTCTTCCTAATATAGTCATAATAATGCACGAAAAGTCATAATGGTTGCTTGTGTTTCATAGATGTTGCCTCGTATTTACTGACTGGAGTTGAAATATTCTCAAGGAAGCGGTTTGTCTCAAGTTATATCTCAACTAAGAATTTCACAGGTGTTGAATGCACGTTCTTTCTCAGTCAAACACCTGGCCTGAAGAGATATGAGAAGAAACGTCGAGTAGTATAAATCTCTATTCCTCCCTACCGGACAGTCGTGTTCACGTTTCTTTTGGCCCTCATTTATGCTAAGTACCGTTTAATTATGCCTCATAGGATTCTGTTTGGATTTCGACGGCACAAGAAACCAGAGATAGCAAAACAAGGTCGAGTATTCCTAACTAGACGAGGCTCTTAACCGGCTGTCGTGTCCTATAGAGACGGTGTGTTATTTGGTCAAACGCCGTGCTTTGACCCCGTTAAGCTAAGTGACCGCCCTGTTCATGCGATGTTCGACAGGCTGCTCATGAATAAATGACTAGAGAGTCACTTAGCAGCGGTAGTAGTTAAGGAACTGGGACCTGCTGTCCACCCCACCCGAAGCTAATGCTTCCATGAGCGAGAACTCAATATGTCCAAATTGGCAATCGTCCCTCTCAAATCCGAAGTCGAACAAATCAACGAAAGGCCGGAGCGTAGATTGACACTGGTAAAGTCGACACGTTGGAAGGAAATCATTGCTGTTCTAGCCTATATATGGCAATTACTGATTAGGATAGGTCTGATTAGCCCCGAAGGCATTGAATGCGTTAGGTGGTGCTCATGGTTTTCAAGCGTTAAGCCGATGGGTAACCTGGTCACTTATTCATAAGATACCTGCAGAACACTTACCAGAATCGGTAAGCGAGAAATTGAGCGAATTTCGGCGTTTCTAAGTCACATTGTTAGAAAGCGGCTACCAGTTAACTAAGAAAGTTCTTACACGTCTGGATATGTTAAACGCAATATTTTTTTGGAAGTACTTGAGTAGGCATATTGAGAATCAAGACAAAACAACTCAATCCGAGTCTGAATTTAGTTTTTCGGTCCCTTTACCAGCATTCGCAAGAAGCTGTTTTTATCATCCGAACATATATTTAGGCTGAAATCTCTATAATATCTTAAAGTTTTTCTAATTCATTTTGCTAAGATTTGTTGATTCACAAAAGTTGTATGTATTATTTATTAAATGCAGACGTGACCGGTTAAGTTTGCACAGATCACAGATGCCAACACCTAAACCCGAAAAATAAGGCAGAGGATATACATAAGTATTTGAAATAGTATTAAAATCTTATTGGCTTTGGTCGAACATAACGGTTTTGTCAATGTCAATAATTGTTAATCGGAGACAAAATTGCTGTCAGAGATAAGACGGGAAGGCCTTATTCTATTCGAATTTCAAATATGGTTTTCTATTTGTAAATTATACACGGGAATATTAAACAAATACTGTAAACAACTCGGGTCGATTTGTTCGTTATATAACTCTCTGTTGTACATGCTTTTGTATAGTTGTGATTTACTAAGTCACCTACCCATGTGGGTGACAGATTGCGTTTTTGTGGGTCCAGGACATGTTGAAAATTGCGTTTATTGTGTGTCAAAAATTTACAAAATCTTATAAAGGCTAAGTTTAACTTAGCTCGAATTAAACGACTCATTTTTATGGCTCAAATTGCTCAGGATTTATAGTGCCTTCTGTTTCACCTGAAGCCATTCTCAATATCGCGTACTCCTGGCTTTGTTTGGCGTTTGCTGCACCATGGTGGCATAATTAATAGGGAAATCGAAATTCGAGAGAAAGAAAAAAGGATAAAATACCCACCGACCTTGTAGGCTTTTGCCTTACTTAGGTTTTTGGCGTCGTATTTATTCGCTCTTTACGTTTAACTCTTATGTTTTGTGTCTTCTATCTCAAAATGGTACCCGACCCTTGACCCGCCCCATCTTCATGGCAGCCGACACCTCTAATCTCGAGGAATAACGAACGAGTGAGCTGTGACATTGTTTATCTCTCGCACTCTATTTTTCTCTGCCTGCTGTTCCAGACCGCTGCACACGATCATCTTTTCCATTCCACTCCTCGGTAACGACAGCAACAGCCAAGCGGTACGAAGACACCTCCATCATTGCTTATCAGATCATGGGCAACGTCCGCGCCCGCAATGGAACCGACTGCCCCCTGCTAGCTTCTGCTGTTAGCGTTGGATACTGTAAACGAACAGTTAAATTCTTCTATACCGAAGAAAGAAAAGGATACAGACGCGACTGCTTGTTTCTTGGTGCACTGCGTTTGTCGGCTGTGCATCCCTTCCTCTTCGCCGTCGTTCCCACCTCACCTTCTGCCAACTTGCTACACGTACTAAAGACGTCAGTCAGGCACAGACGCGGCGGCGCTAGCAGCAGGGGCAGCGGAAGGCATGGATCGATCGACTTAGGTACAGTCATAGAGACCACTTGTCACATTCACACAAACCACTTACACACATACATGCACACATATACGTACAGACACAAACCGACCTGCCTTGCAACGAAGAAGTTGCTCGATGCGGTCTCGATGGCTGTGCTGAGGCGCGGTTGTCCGTTCGAGTGAAAGATGTCGAGAGCAAAGAGGCGAAGATGGAAAACGGTCAGCAAGACGATACACAAAATGGCAGAGACAGAGAAAAAGAAGAAACGAAAAAGCTTCACTTTACCTCCACCGTTACTCGCTTGCTGCTGCTAACGCTGCCGGCACTGGGGTAGACCCTTTTTTTTCGGTGCCAGTCCTCAGTTTCTTCCTTCTCGCTGTGTCCCTCTCAGGCCATGTGTTTCGCATGTACCACTATGTCTCATACTCTCCTGCGATCTTCCTGACTTCCTTCTGCGCCTAGCTTTTCTGCGCCAGCCATCTCTCCGCTGTCTACTCTATCGCTTACCGACTAAAGGAGCCACCCACCGCTTGACTCATATCGGCACATCGCTCCGTTACGTCTCCCTACGTGAAGCTCCTTGTTCACAAACCCTTTTTGCAGCAGCCACTAATGCTATACCAGTTAGATTGTTTGGTTGTCAGCGAACGTGAAGGAGGGAAATGGGCAAGGTGAGTTGCGTAGAGGCGCTCGAAAGGCCGAAGCCGCTCAGCAAGTGGCAAAGGCTTATTTCTCCATCAGCCTGACTCGGCGCCAATCTTCCGTGTCTTCCATATCGTGTCTTTGTTCATCTCTCCGCCATCGTCCTACATCTCCACGCGACCGTGAAAGTGATGGCGTCGGTTGAGAAGAAATGCGTCAGTCTCAGGTGCAGTAGCGATGGCAACAGCAGCACTTTGCAGAACAGACACCGGAAGTCATGTACGTATGTCAGCATCTTCGTCAACCATCTTCGGTTTCTGGAAGTTAACACATTCAGACATGTTAGATCTTGCTAGAACTGCCTTCTTCAGCCCTCTGAAAAATGGCCATGCACAAGTCGTAAAATCGAACCTTTCTATAGGAGGCAACTTCCTGTACGTCTGCGACTTTTCTTTGACCGTCGTTCCGCTTCTGTTGGCATGTTCCACATCGATGCGTCTATCTGGACGCACACTCGGCGATCATTTAGATTGTTCCACTACTTGGACTCATACTGCCGCGTTTGTAGCCGCTAATGCTCAAGCCACGAAAAAGGAAAAACGAAGATCGATTGTTTATTGACTAGCTCGGGATGATGACCGATGTTTACCAGAATGAATATGACATGCTGGATAATTAGCGCTATGTGTAAGATATCGAGTGAGAAGGTGTTATTGGCTAAACGTCGACTTCAACCAACCGTTGACGCAAGGGGAGCTACCGTCTCCAAGCGTACCCATCATGATTTTGGCCATAGCTAGAACGGCACAAGTTGCTTAGATTGATTAATAATACTGAGCCAAATCATAAAACTAGAGAAGACAGCATCTCTAATTATTGCGATCCGCTACGAAAAACGCAGCTAAGCTTATGAAGTTCAGCTGCAACTGAAACATATTCTTCATTAATTTCACAAGTGTATTACGAGCTTTATACCACTATTCAGTTACCGATGTTTATTAACGTCGTTCGGGCATAAAACTTTGCCCTAAGATCTGTTTTCGATTGGAGAATTATTTTGAAAACTAGTTATTACTTGTGTGAGTCCCCTATTATTATCATAGTGTAACCTAGAATGTCTATATTTCGAGACTGGCCTCTAAATTTAGCACTTCACTATAGTAATGATACGGGACAATTCATCCTTGCTCATAGTATCTGCTTTTGTTTATTAGAAACGCTGAAGAATGATTAGAAGTAAACCATAACTGGACACTCACAATTAGCCTGCATTTTGGCGTAGGCTTCTGTGAAGTTCACACATCATATAGGGCACGGATTTAGTAGTTTCATGGACTAAATAAATGTCGAGATAAGTCTTCATCTTGTTATATGCAAACATATATACATTATTTGCATAGGAAACTAGCTACCTCAGCTTGTAGGTTTTCTTCTGGATTAAGTAGAGAAGGTTTTTGCTTGATATCGTGTATGCTGTAGAGCGGGTGACGTTCGAAGAGGTGGACAGCCAGACACGCAGGTCTCTTGCGACATATGTACTGTTTCCCACAAGCTGCCGTCGTCCATATCTTGTATTATATTGTGAATCCCCGCCGGGCTTCTGTTGAACAGGATATATGTGTATTACCGATAAGTTATCTCGTCGATTTGCGCCATGAGGCGACAGTCAAAACACATACACCTTTGGCCTGCTGCCGTCTGCTGTTCCTACTGTCTCTGCTACTCTAAACACGAAGAGGTGCTAGATAAATACCCTGATGGCTTGGACCTAGGCGATGTGTTACGCTTTTTTTTTTAATAGATATGCACAAATAGTTTTATGGCCATCTATGCCTTAACCTGTTGCTTCACTCATTTGCGAGCATTCAGTAACCAATGATTACTACCATTGTTGCTCTAAATGTGCACTTTTTAGGAAACGTAATCGGAAGCAAAAGTGAACATGAGCTTATAAAAGCACGTAGGATGTAGATAATACAGTTGTACGTGTAAATGTAAATGACGAAAAAATGCACAGTAACCCTTTTCTCACGTTAAATGCATATACGTAAGCCCAAAAATAAATCAACCTATATCTTCTAATAGAGCTATATATGTTAAGCAGAGCTAGATAATACAAATGATGGCACGTATTTCGTCATTTGTAATATTTCAGAAGTTCAAGGAACTTCACTTTAGAATACCTAGTTATTTGGCGAAATTTCTTGAAGTTATGCGGTGTTATCCGCTCACAAAAATCAACAGCCACGGTAATCTCGAAACCAGAAAGCCAGAACATCACATGCATAAGAGCTAACATGTGCTGCACATAACGAGCAGAAAAATATTTTTTACATAAACTGATCGATGTTATGGTTTATATTATAACAAACGTTTCGTATCTTTATGTGTTGCAGGCGCCTTTTTGCTAAATTTTATAATTTCATTTTAATTAGGTCAGCATCATTAACCTAGATAACACCAGATTCTGAAACGCAGATATATATATATATATATATATATATATATATATATATATATATATATATATATAGTAGGACTTCTAATTTAATTTGTCTTCAACAAGCCAACGTCTAGGTAGTATCAGCAAAATACTAATTTGTTATGTGCAACAAGTTCCTATATTAAATGACAGCAAAATTATCTTTATTTATTTACCGCTTTATCATTGACCTATGAAGTTCTCTCCCGAATTTATTTGAAGGAACATTACGGAGCATTGAGCATTCTCGTTTATGCGAAGCAGAGCACATACGTTGTCTAGGTAACCTATATTAAGAACTATCTATTTCCCTCAAGGCCTTACTGTCTTTTTCATCGCTGGAAAGCACGCATTCGGATCCTGGTAGTAGGCTGACTGATGCTATGAGACAGATAAACGTGAAAGGACGCACAAATCTTACTCAGCACATTTGTTCAAGGCTGTAAATCATGGAACATGAACCGCACGATGGGGAGCAATTTCTGATTTTATTACGAAATTACTTTACGTTTTAGATATAAATATATTGGCTCTTTGACCAGATCAATTTGTCTTGCAGATTTTAGAGAAAGGGCTTATATCCGTCCCCGCAGGTTAGGGGATTGTTGTTGTCGCTGCAATCGTCGTCTTTGGAAAATGCTAGCTTCGCTTCGTCTGCTAGTATCCTGGCGGGTTAAACGAGCCGCTCATGCATACGACGACATATACAAGGCTATATTCGTATATATATATATATATACATGTCTATATATTTGAACGTGTGTATAGTGATTTTCGACGAGGCAAGACCACGCTCGCCGCTGCTGACACAGCGGGCCGACAACGGTAGCGACGTTCCAAAACATCGACTGAGCTTTTAGCAACGAGGTTTTAGCACTTTTACAACCACAACTTTCTCCCATTCGATTTCTCCTAGATCTTTGTGCTCACAACGTTAGAGACGGCGCTATTCCGCCTTTTTCAGTTTGATCCAACACTTTTACAACCTCGAAGACAGAAAGGCACTTTGCGTGATAATCAGCTTGCTACAGTCGTTTGCTGTACCATCGGTATTGATCGCTTATTGAAAAGTATTTGACGCGACTACAAATGAGCAATAAGCTGTCATCCAATAAATACTTCCTGGATGTTAAAAATGTTTCTCTCGAGGCCAACGACAACTTCTTTCATTTCAGCAGACAGAACCGACGAAGCAACGAAATCGTGTTTGTTTTATTGATGGAGTTCTTATGCGTGAAATATACGGGATACAACAATGAAAACATAGTACATATATTTAATTGTTCACCTTCTTAAGTAGCCATACGTCCAAATCTCTGGCAGCATCGTTTCGAGTAGAAATCCTTGCTCTCGCCTAGAGTCCTACCAATACCGTCGACTGACCCTTAGTGTACCCCTCAATGGGGAATGTTAAGGCTCGAAAACAGCCCGATTAGTTTACTTTATGCAGCGTTGTTTTATACTAAGATGCGTGGCCTATACTTCTCGGCACTAATGAAAGTATGCTCAGATATTATGATATTCGCGTCTGCTTATATCCTACAATCCGTAACATCCCGTACGTATGTATGTTTAAATATTGAAACTATACCTACTGAAATACTACATTGAGATGTATCATGCTCTTGAATTGTAAGGGCTACTCTATATTTTCTCATTAAACTATATATACGATCAAACGGCGCATCTTTAAGCCAAGTCTTTACAAGGATAGATTAAGTTAAGTGATGCGAAAGGGAATCCAGTTCCCAGATCCATCTGTCATGCAACGTAATGGAGAAAATTCAAATTTTACCGTCTGCACCTGACAATAAGAGGCCGAAATCCTTCGCAGTATTCCACCCCTTTCCGTATTGCAGAATTATCTAAGCTCCGATCTATTTGAAAGGGCCAATTTCTTGCTCGTATAAGGGACGCTTCATTCTTCGTCATATTCAAGGGGAGCTGTACCCAGTTTTGAACTGCATACGACAGCTCATGTCCCACGTCCTAGTCTCTATCTACCTGCTTTAGACATACACTTGAGCGTCACAATCGATAGCAAGCTTGCATCGCATTCTTTAAATACTAAACATTTCCCCAATACGAATAGAACTCAAAGAAATAAAAAAAGTGATCTCATTTCATACTCCAAATATAAATGTTCTCAGAACTGAATGTCGAACATAAGATTTATGCTGACACTGTGTAAACCAACATTTTGTTCCATATAAGAACATTTTCGTGAATATTCATCTTGATGGTCGTTTGGTCCGGGCTGTTGATATCAGTACGTATTTAGTTTGTTTCTGTGACAGTGTTCCATGATCGTTTCAGAGGTCTAAACAAAGTTTTGGAAGATCGTATCGGATAAGGGAGTTCGCATACTTATTTTTCAGATGCCAAACATAATTTTTGATTAGGGTGTAAAATTTTTCTAGCAATTGTTGCCATTAGCTATAAGAAAGGGACACGCATATGTGTTCCACATCTTTATCTGCATCCGGCACTTTGAGAAACTATTAGTAGCTTCTTCACAAAATCAATACATGTCGTCTCCATAAATTTAGGTAGTTGGCGTTTGTTGTTGTATTACCTTGAAGATATCATAGTCTATTTTTATGTTATTGCCTACGATGGATCGCTCGATGAGTTGGCGAAAATTGGATGTCATCTTGTCTTCGAAGATGGACCGCCTCTATTGTAGGATCGCGCATAAACAACAATCGAAAGTGAGGGAAAAGCACACATGATCAATATCGTGGCCAACAAACGAATAGGAAAGCAACCAACCCAGATCGTAGCTTCCGTACGCCTCGAAGTTTTGGTGGTCAGATGGTGATGGCCATGATCTGTTCCAACGAACATTAAGTTACAGCGAAAATAGACTCTATCTGCAAACAAGTCTTTCGGAGAGCACCGGTACCACCTGATAAATGTCACCCATATTCTGATTTGCATTGCATTATTCTTATGTAATAATACGGTATCATTTATCCGATGTTTGCCCCATTGGTGGTGTACATATATGCATTTCATCTCTTTATTTTATTATTGTCGCAGTATTTATAATAAACCATTTCTTTATAAGTTCTTGGTTAAGTAAAAATTAAATAATAATAAATAATTATAACTATTTAAGCGCACACTTATTAGAAAGTATGTTAAACAACGCGCCTAGCCGATTTAAATATTTATTTTGCATAGTTACACGAGCATTAATGCATATATGAAAATGCAAAGTGTACTCTTTTTACTGGCACACATATTGTGTGCATATGTGCTCTCGTAGATTTGATAAAAGAGATTAAATTGTCATTGAGAAATGTATACGGCGATCGTGATAATTTTTTGTAAAGTTTGTATAACAGTAATACGAGTCACGAATTTTGTTTTGGAACAATTGTCAGATTCAGATCGGGCAAGCATTTTGCAAGCAGATATTCGACCGCTGAATGATAAGATGGCTTAAACCGAGAAGTCAAGTAGACTGACCAGAAAGGAGAATCTTCAGTACTCTAACTGTAAGTCTCTGTTGAACGTGACATTATCCATGGACGGCAACTGAATTCTACAGTGCTCTATTGGATAGTGCTCCTTTGAAAGTTGATTGTCAGGAGGTAATTGCACCTATAAATTTGACCTTATCAGCGGCGCATCATTGCTCAGCGTGTGAGCACTACAAAGCAGAACTTCCTTCGAAAAGGTAAATAATATTCATACTTGATTCGGTCTTTTTTTAAGTTAAAGCAAATTTTACGGGAAAAAAATGGAAAAATGTATTATATATATATATATATATTGTTCCGTTGGCACCGTATTGTTCACAAGTATATCACGGTCTACGTGCGTGAGTTGCATCTTTTGACTTGACGAGTCAACGAGATAGCGCAAGCGTACCAAGGTCATTAACTAGAGATCTTCGTGTGGACGGAATAAATCGATCAAGATCCGTCCATACCTAGTCTTTCCTGGCAACAGCGACAATTGTGCTAAGAGATGGCATGCCAAAGTACAGATAAGCGCATAGGCCGGTATTCTTCTAGCCGGACATTGCGGCAATGTCGATAGTAAATAGATGGTTTAGCTAAGCAGAATTGCCGCTTGATCGGGTAGCAACAACGCCCGTGTAGGGACAGGCCATAGTACCGCGAAACGGAGCTTTTTCTGGCTCTTCCACTGTTCTGCGACTTTAGTAGGCCGAGCAGCAAGCCCTTATGCTCATCTCATGGACAAAGGACCACACGTTACCAACGCTTGTTGGCTGCAACATGCGCCGATACAACCTGACGACTCAGCAGCTGTTATTATCCTTAATAGGGTAAACGCCTGATACGAGTAGTAGGTCTGAGGTTTTAGCAGCCGTTAGCAAAAAATATGGCTCGTATCCTATGATGAGCCTCTTGTCAAGGATGGAGATCTGGCGAATATCATCAGCCTCCTAGTCGCTTGTCCGCGCCCTTCGCATCCCAGTTCTTTGATGGACCAATATAGCTGGCAAACTGTTTTATATTAGCAGTGCATCTGTGTGCACGCATCCGGATAGTGTCGCAAATAGCAGGCCTAGTAGCCGGAATATTATGAACATCTGTAATCTCTGAAGGTCTGGAGCGGAAGGTCCTGCTCTATATGACATAACCGAATGGGAGAGAATGATGTTGGTGAGCACTTCATCGTGCTGCTTCCTCTCCCAACCAGGTTTATGAATCGAACATCGTTATTTACATAAATCAGGTCTGATGTCTACCGTAAAAACGAAGTATGCGACCAAGAACAATAGAAAAATGTATTAATTATCACTACATATGTACACACACATACACACATATATATGTATGTATGTATATATATATATTAATGCTTCAATAGTGGCCACGGTGCACAGTTACAAGTGCCGAGACTCGTATCGTTAAAAGGTTCTTGAGGCTGTGTGTACCTGAAGTACTGAACAGGACAGAGGGCTAGCTGGTAGCTGGACTTGGCCGAAACGTGACCACTGGCTTTCTACAGAAGGGTTGCGATACTGGACAACATAAACCACAAGATCCATATGCTTTTACTTCGGCTATTTACCACACAAATAGGAATCAGGAAATACGTACATAGGCATCGCAAATTTCCGCTGCGCAATGGGTAGCAGTCACGCAGATCGACTCATTCGTTTGGCTTGCTCTATATTAGATTTTCTGACACAACATATATTGGCCTTGCATTTTCGAATAATCACTGAGATCACGTCGTATAATCGAACTCCCTATGCATTTATGTCTACATATGTGACGCCAGAGTGGGAATATCAAAAAAACGCTTTCCTCTATTTTATTAGACCGACTTCGAACACTTATAGGATTGTTTAGAGTGAGCATTAGGACACTACCATACGTATACTAGAGTGTACATGTATACTCCTACGGATCGAGCCGACAAACAAGTTAAAACTAATATTAATGTACGCAAAACATCTGCAATACATCTTGTAAACACTAGAACTATCTGGTTTCCTGAAACAAAAAACAATCTTTCGGGAAGGCCCGAATCATATCCAGCCGTCTTGGTAGCATAAATGTCTGGGTCTTTAGCTAAAGGGATTAGAAAGCACTGGTGTAAGTCCTCTTTTATGGCACGTGCTCACACCCTTGTTTGAAATGAAAGAACGTTTCTTTTGAGAACGTATTTTTGTAACGCAGACTTTTAATAACCCGAATTTCCACCTTAAAATACTGCCTTTTATAATACGGAATAAACGTTCATCCAAACTATTTATCAACAAATGGCAATTTACGTACTGATTGATGTTTCATACGTAAGACCAATTTAACCGTTCTGATTGGAGCAATTTCGCCTGACTTGAAAAGGCCTACACAGGTAAAAGCTGAGTGACAATTTAACTGCGCTAGCTTGAACAGAATACAACTGAAGTAAATAACACATGTCTGCCTCTTCAGGTGGGGATTACACGTGGCGCCGAAAATAATTCATGAGAAACAGTTGGGCATCTTATTTCCCTGTCGAATGAGCACCCGTTTCACACTCCTTGAAGGAAACATATATCCGCATATCCCTCTGTTTTTCATGTAGCAGCCTGTGCTTGTCTTACAGGCCAGTTGGTTATCCTGAGCCGTTTTCCTGTTACTTTGAGTCGTCTATTCACTTTGTACACACCAATACCGTGACCATACTCTCCGTTTCCGATCGACGTTGCCGGTTCACATCATATTATTATTGTCTTTACTCGTTATTACCGAATTTTCTGCTGGCTTTATGGGACCCACTAACATAAATCGGTGAACAGTCCTGTTATACGGATGACGCTGAACTCAGCGGCGTTTGCGTTTAACTATGGCAGTTTTACTGAGAACGATTGGAATCAAATCTACCGAACACAATTGATACACCGACCTATCTAAAATTTTGGCCGAACACTAATACTACCCACGAGCTGGCCCGAGAAACTGACAAAACAACAAATTATCGTCCAAAATTACTTCTATACATTATGTGGTGCACCAGAGCAATCCGCGGCTTACGTGATAACGCGCAAGGCTAATAGTTTAACTAATTAAAAACTGAATCATTGTGTAATGCTTTATAGTTAATCTTCCGTAAAGTAAACATGACCAAATGCACCGGATTAGTGGCATATTTACATTATATGTTCAGGCGAAACTTGGTTACTGTCTTTTTTTTCATCAATTTTCTGCTGTTCTGCCGACTTCTTGTGCAACCCCTGTAATGTATCGTTTGTGACGTATTTGTTACCGCTTTTTTCAATTTCGTGGAAGTATCGGGTCATAGATCATATAAAGTACGCTTAAATTAAATTATAACACCAAAAAGCACAAAGTATTAAATTGTATCTTTTTCTTCGTAATGGTGTGCATCTTTTTTTTTTTTTGATGCGAATGTACGAAATCCATAGACGACTAGGTAGGATTTAAGACCGGTACTCACATCAATGATATTTGCGAAAACTCGTTCAAATTTTACTTGTGTGTACGTCTATTCGAAGCACGAATAGCTATTTCAAAAGACGATGTACGCGTTTTCTGTGAGATGTTGATTGCGTCAATCGTTGCTCATAAACATCATTTGTATTTCGTTGACGTTAATCAGTCCGGCAGAAGATTTTTCCGTGAAGCACGGTGAAGAAGCGCCAGCTACGGGCATCAGAACCGTAGCATAAGTAAATGAATATAGGAATAAAGCATTGCCTAAAACAAGCTTAAACTACCACAACTTTGGCAAACGGAGTGACGTTAAGGGATGTTATTGAAACCAAATCGTAAAAGCAATAATACTAAAACTGCACGTTGGAGGTTGGATTTTGAACCAAATTACATCTTATTAAAAACAAAGAGTTTTAATCGTCTAAATTTCATTATCAATCAATCACTCTTATATTCTGAGCGTTGGATCGAGCCTACTGGCTATAGCCTCGAGCAGCTTCTTTTTCATCGTGCTGGTAGAGTTTACATTGGAGTTCTATCTATTTTTTTACGATCTCAAGCGTTCAACAGGTTACGATAGGAGCTAAGAAGGCCCATATCTTTCACTATAAACCTTCGCTTACTTTTGTTCACATTTCACAGCCGATACATCAAACACACAGCGCACAGACTCAAATCAGTAATACGTATTCTACTGAAACATTCTCGTAAATGATAAAGTAACAGCTGTCTAGCTTATCTGTACAACGAAGGAAAGAGTATACGTCCCCAGTTTGGCGTACGTACTACGCCGTCTGTTATCGTTGTTCTTTTTTTTTTTTTAATTTCTCGGATTCGGACACTTTTGCGGAAACAGTGAGTGATCCATATTTCGACTCTTCTTTCCCCTACCTTTTACCCAATCCCATCCTAGCTCCAAGCAGCCCCGAAAAAGTGGGAATCTCGAAACAAACGATGAATGTCGGCGCTGCGGGTGCTATTCTGTCCATTGGAGAGTCTTGGCCTCGACGAGATCCATCATAAGTTTGTGACGTTCTGCTAGCGTTATTCGACTAGTACCAGTACTACTTCTAGTCCTAGCTTCTACTTTCTGTGAGCTTCTTTTTCTTCGAGTGCTCATCTGGTATCTTCGTTCTTGTGACATCCGTCTTAGAGATGTCCTCCTTCGAAAGCTTCGTCGCCGTGAGCACGCCGTACTCGCAGGCCGAGTTTTGCTATGGTCATCATTCGTTGAGTTGATGGAAAGAGCCATAACCCTCAGTCTCCTCCGAAACGTCGTTGCTAAGCAGGCAATAGCAGCTACTGGTTAGAAGGTTGGAGGAGCAAGGTCTCTTTCGAAGGTCTTCTGCCAGGCGCTGCTGCCTGATAACTAATCGAAACCACATCGCTCACAACTATAATAATGACAGAAAAGTTCTGTTTATTTCATCCTCAAGGACCCGCCGTCCATCCTAACGGTCTTAGAACTAACCAATAGCTTTGTTGTTGAGTAGAGAGATTTCCAAATGAGGTGGCTTGTGTTTCCGGTGGTGAGTTATAATAGATGCAGCTGGTTGCCGATTTGCTATATGAAGCTCAAGAGAGGCTTGTGTCATTGATGACACTGACAATAAACAGTGCTTATGAAGACTATATATATCCTTAAAGGTTACTAGTCGTGCACTTTGTACGCATATATGTTCTGCGAGGCAATTACTTTTACTCTATTACAGTTGTTTACTGCTATTAATGCGGGCTATTACAATATTTTATTTGAAAATTCTATTCACCATAGTACATTTCGACCTATGGTAATCTGTGTGATAGGAGTCCATTCCATTTGAAACAACGTAATTTCAAGAAAATCTTATTATGAACTATGTATTAAGGTAACCTGGTGAGTGTAAGCTCTAATCCTCCATACAAACAAAGAAGTACGAAATACTGATTCGTATAGGCCGTAACAAACCCCCGAGATCACACTGTACCAGTGTTTTGTGTTAGTCGCCTCCAGTCTACACTTTTGTCCACCTTTAGCGCAATAAAACATGCACTTGAATCTCTCGGCGGACTTATCTGGGTATGAGCCAGTGCAACCAACATTCGTTGAACTGCTCTGCTCTACGACAGCATTTCCAAAACGCAATGGTTAACACTATTTTAAAACTTCATAGACTGACCCCATTGTTTGCGTCGTGCGGGTAAAAGAT
>NW_019214899.1:0-42770 GCF_002532875.2 Varroa jacobsoni | reverse complement strand
CTACAATGAGAGCGGTAAGACTATATATATTAGAGAAGATAAACTGTGTGCAATTGTTGGGTTAAATTATGCGTCGTCTTTTTCATCGTTCTAGCTGTGTCCAACTACTAGCTAACCTATATTACATTCGTAGACACTTGGCCTCTTCAAACCATAGGTCATCTAAAGGCGACATAAATAGTTTTCATAAAACATGTTTTTTCAACTATCTTCGAAAGCAATTTCAATAATATTTCAGGCTGAATAATCAGCTCGTTGATTTTCAAGTAACACTACGCAGGAAGAACTTTTTTCATAAACGATTACAAAGACAAGCGGAAACTTAACTAATTTCCCCTAGTAAATGCAGCTATGCAGGTATGAAGCTTTAAAGGTGCTGGTTCAAACATCGCAGAAATGAGAATCAAGCCTTCGTCCTTTAGATCACTTCAGTTTATTATACAATAGAAGCTTACCGAATTACTGCCTCGACAATGTTCAACTTTACGGACAAACCGTAATGAAAGAAGCGTGAAATGTCAAATTGTGTTATTACATTGCTTTTACAAGATGTGCATTTCTTTTGTCACACTAAATATTCCATTACCTGTTATTGAAGGAAACGTTTTTGCTGAAGACAAGCACGCATTCTCCGAATTGGTAGGGTGTCTGGCGTATCATTAGTGCAATGTATAACAGGTACTGAATGCTTAATTAAGGCTGAATTATGATCTCATGCAAGAATAGCGTGAACATCCTAGTTTATATTACGAGACCAGTTTCACTGTCGCAGCTAAAGATTTTATTCTACGTGGGTGTCTTCTGCGATCCTTCGATGAGTCACCTCACTTGCTCAGTCAGCGAGGAAAATTTTTTTCTATATGTTCAAGATACCTATATCAGACGGCCTTTGTGGTAAAAATAGTAACAATCACATGGTGCTTTGGAGAGTCGACTTTCTGGAAGTTGGAACGGGCTGGTTTGATTAGTTTACCTGGCACATACATTTACAATTCGCAGAATTAAATTATAAACCATCAGATTAGTACATTCATTCCTCTTTTATACAGAGGCCCTCGAAAATAATGGGCTACATAATAAACGATGAAATTTAAAAGCATTTCTGTTGCTAAAGTCTTAACAAAATTGTATAGGGCTTACGCATACACTTGAGGTGCAGACAATACGATGAGGTTATGAGGTAAAATGCTTCATAAGGAATATTTCCTTCGAAATCTACAAAAATTCGAGCCTTTAAATGGATGCATTATGTACCTTCCAAGACAGAAAATGCGCATCTTTTTCTCATTTTCCACACACATTCTTCGTAACATTTTAAAATCATTAATGATTTGTATTATGTAGATTATTTCTGCCAAGTTTAGCTCACAAATTGCTTTCGACGATATACACATATATATATATATATATATATATATATATATACGATATAGAAGTGTACTTAGTTTTTCGAGTGCTACAGAATGCACACAATATTGGATTTTTTTAAAAAAAAACGAGTTTTTTCTTGTAGTCCCTACGTTCTACACGCCAGAAAATGTTTCTGTCACAGAAACGAAGGTGGTATTTGAGGGGCAAGCTGTACGTAACGATTCGAAACTTCATTGCTTGTATAACAAATATTTTAATCGACCAAGCATTACAATAAGCGTAAGAGGTCTTATTTTTGGCTCCCCACAAAGAGCTAGCCCGTCAACGGAAGCATCGTTGCGACCCATTAGCAATAACAACTGGATCATTGACATCGATAGTAGACGAGGGGTATCGGACAGCTGCTTCTCAGTAACAGAACGAGTCGTATCTTTGTTTCTGGGGAGGTGAAGAGCTAATGCATTACACAGACCAAATTTCTCCGTTAAGGTGTTCGTTTAATCCTGGGGGACTTCCACTCGCCACACCCTTTGGTTCAGCACTGATATTACCAAATATTGCTTGAGTGAACTTGCAGGGATGATTTTTTTTATGATGAATTCTTACTAATTAGTGGAGAAAATATTTAGATAACGTAAAACGAAATTACAAAAAAGGTAACGGAGTATCCGAAGTATTGCAATCGAATTTTTAAAAATTAATAGCTCAGATTTACCAGAGTCCACTAAACAATATGGTGGGAGCAATGATGCGAGGAAATTACAAAGAACAAAAATGACAGCTCCAATGGCGGTATTTAGCGTAACCACGGGTTTGGCTTTAGAATTCCGCGCTAGGTTAGATTGAAACAAGTAATAGAATAATATCACAGCCCGAACTCACCCTGTTTAGGTCGGATTGGAACAGGTAATAGGACAGTATTAGGTAAGACCTATTATCCATGTAGGGTATATATCATGTACGAGAAATCAGTGAATAGGAAGAAATCGATACTACAAACGTTAAAATTTAGTCATGATTTCAGGAATAAAGGGTACCCTCACCTCATTCATAATTCATGTTTATAAACGCCCAGTGCTTTGCTTATAAGCCGTTTTTCCTTTTTCGTTCAGAGCTCTTCAGTTTCAAAACTTCAGGTTTCGAAACGATCCGATTCCGAAGGTACTGTGTGAATAACATGCGAACCTATGATAAAAAGAACACCGTTTGCAGAAATAAAAGTACCAGGATCCTATTCAATGTGCGAATGCATTTTAAACTCTAGGTATAAAAAAAAAACTAAGTCTCTAGGTAAATATCCCTCCTTATGAGCTTTTTCGATTGTTTTGAAGGCATACTATTTCTTACAGCTTTTTTACAGCCGGCGCAAAATTCAGACGTGAGGACGTTAGCAGCCTGATATAAAGTAAACAAATCTGCTGTGTGATATAAAGTAAACAAATCTGCTGTGGAGTTTGTGGAGTTTCTAAGTCAACAATGTAGCAGCGCGGTATAGTCCTTTATACGAAGTAACTAATTGCATCCGCTGGCAGTGTGCTCGCCGTTTGTGCAGTGCTCGCCGTTTGTGCATACTTTAATTACCTCACATGCTTTTTGGCTTCTGAAGTGATTATTTTTTGCCTTCTAAAGCGATTATTCTAAAAATTCCTCTTCGTATAGCATCAACAACAGAAACATCTATAGTAATGAAAAGGTATATCAGAGATACAGTTAAAATAATTACGTATCGATGTACGGTATTGATATTAACGCCTTGCAGCCTTAATCATTGGATGAATCATTAAACGCAGATGAAGTAAACGTTCTGTGGCGAACACTCGCCAACATCTTCCAACAGCTTTGTTTTTATATTCCCATAACATTGCCTATTGAAAACGTAATTTCTAAAGGCGGACTCGACGTTTGCACATAGGACGAAATAAACTTTCATCCACGTTATGAATGCTCCTATTAAATGAAACGTTCGGAGGAAATCTCGCGTTATTTGTCGGACTCTCGGGCGTCGTGTTTACGGCAATCGCAACACGTACCACGTCTGAGCTAAGCAGATAGTCAACGGCTACTACGTTCGCGCATGCCAATTTATTTCGATACAGCCTGTCCATTACGCGATTAGTGCCCGGCGTGAAAGAACGAACCCCACCGCGATTGCGCAAGGTGTTTCGTAGCATTTTCAAGCCCAAACGTGGAGTTAGCTGACCCTGGAAAGCAATTATACAACAATTATAGCAACGCGTTAAAACAACCTTCTTACCCTTAAAAAGAAGATACGCCTGGCTGAATGCGAGTCAAAAAAAGATCAACATGACCATTATGTGAAACCTAGGCTCATTCCATTAACGCAGAGGTAATTGTTAAAACTAAGAGTCAATAGTGTAGTGGACCCCTTATATGCGGCAGCAATGGTGCTTAACCCCTATAAATAGGACCTTTGTTAGAGAGATTCGAAGCACAGCACAATGTTTCGCATCTAAAAAGTATGACTCAGCAGAAACAAACAGTCATAGTAAAATAGTCTGTTCTGTATAGGGGAGAGCAAGCACCGTCGACATATCTCCTACAGTAATCAGTTATGCGGAAATGTAGTCATTCTGGAAAAAAGAACAAAATTGAAAATGTGTTACACCGAAGACAAACGATGACTACCTTTCATGTAAAACCAATAACGGCAAGTCCATATACTGCAATACCTATTTGCGTTCTAAACTGGATCATCTCCGTAGAATGTTTACCTTGGCGACCGTAATACGTTTGCTGTTTTGGACTTCAGCGCAGAGACGCGCGTCGAGAAATAGCTCAAGCTGCGATAGTCGATCGGTATTTGCCCAGATGTGCAAAAACGATGGCCATATACATGGGCTAACATCTGGCACTGGATGGGCTGTGGACACAATGAGGCGTTTATTTGATTCCCATAGCTCGCCGAAAGTGACATCTTCTTTGAACGGTGCCATAAACTCACCTAGTTCACTAGAAAGAAGCCGCCAAAGTTCGAGATGAAGATCTGTCGTCCACCACCACTTTCCAGAGATTTTAAATTTATGTAAATCAATTAACACGATTTCTTTGGTAGCTTCCAAAAATCGACGAATGTCTCGGGCGATCTGATCGAATGATGATGTTGTCACGAACGAGCCATGAACGCTCCAGAATGTAGCTGTTCGACAATCCAAACCGCGTTCCTCTCTATACATGTCATTCAAAACGTTATTGCTACCGTTTGCATTATCATTTTCTTGGTCTATGCAGACGATGTTAGCAGGGCGTGCCTGTCGTCGTTTGGGCGAAAACGACGCCCGAAGTTCAATATAACGCGCGCCATAGAATAGCTGATTGAATACACTCTCGTCTTGACACTCGACGTACTGGGTCACCCGCGCATGGACCGTGCCACCGTCGTAGTAATCATACGTTCCCGAATTGTGTGTGCCGGGTATAAATGCACGCCGAATCTCAACGTTGCTCAGAAACTCACGGGCTTCGTACATCCAGAACGGGAAACCACGGAAACAGTCGACCTCCATGATACGCATTTTTGTATCGAGGACAGCGATCCAAAAATAGATACAGTTATTATTAAGTACAAACGGAGTATCACATTGTAGTCGAGGCATAGTAATGTTCGTTATGTAGTAGCCAGATGACTGGTCCGTGGATGAGACCCTTTCGAGCATGTTAGTGATATTGTACTCTGGCGGATGGCCGTAAAGCGCGATGGTCGAGTTCGGCTCAATGTTAAACCATCGCATCTCAACAAAGCGTTCGTCTTGTTCAGCATTTGTTGAGCGTTCGCGAGCAGTTTTGAGAATTTCGTGGAAACGGAACTTCTTGCGAGAAATACCGGGAAGTACCGTCAACGATATTCGAGAGTACCGTGACTTTCCGTAAACTGACGGGGAATTCAGCTCAACTATAGCCAACGGATTTAAAAGCAGCTTCTGAGACCACATAAAGCAATGGGTCAACCAGAATATCGTATTAAAGCCTCTGAGCATCGTTTTTTTTACCAATTTTGGCACTATTTATCCCAGACGAGTATGGCCAACATAGCTACTATGTCATCTCGTCTCACTGATAATGCGAAGGCAAAATATTATCCTACTTAACTTAGGCAAAGATAAAGAGATCTAGGTTTGAAATCGAGCGTAAACATACATTTGTATGCCGGAAGCCAGCCGTTTGAGGCATCGTTAGAGACGGTGCCAGACGTAAAAAATTGCAAACATTTATTTTCAGTATGTCATTTTTGGGCAGAAGGCTGGCCTGCAGTCGTTCTTCGCTCGATTAAGTATACCTAATGATTTGGTATTCATCGCTCCTTATTGCTACATCTCATATGTTCTGCAAGCGAGATGCGTAGGTACACTATATTCCATTAAGGTAACTATAATACACTAGGTTCAATGTAATCATGGTGAGCTGTTTATCTGTACATGACTAGCTAGACGATGGATGCAAACATAATCTCCTTGCATTGGAAGAATGCTTATAATAGCAAGTTCTGCAATCTTTTTTGAAGGGTGAAAAACTTTTAGCTTAAATAGGAACCGTTTATTTATGCGGGTGTCTTTAGATTCTAGAATCCGGAGTAAATAGCTTCGGACTGGGTTATTTCTGCCCCAATAAACGGCATAGACTAGATGAAATGCGTGCTTAAATGAGCACACATTGCAGTAACTAGATATCGAAGTTTAGCCGTTCGAAGTATGTAGTTTGAACTGGGCATATGGCTAAGGTCAGACACTTAATAGTTAAACCCACGTTACAGAACTAGGTCACTAGAGCGTCGAACGCCGCACGGGTAACGTTGTCTGATTAACGGTTGGTGGTTGTAAAGCTGCGTGGAAGCTGGCACCCTTCATAAATCATTGTGATCTATGAGGAAAATGGCCCAGGAGACAGAGAAGGCAGTAACGGTGGGGTACGAGCCTCTTACGTAGGTCATGTCTCACTTTAGTTTTTATCAAGTGCATCTTACGTGACCAGAGTTAACATCTGAAGTAAAAAGATACAATGGTTTCACTAAATTAGTGATACGCACTTTAACAAATCAGCTGGGCTCGCTACATTCTCAAACGGGTCCCGACGCTTGAAATTACGGGTCTGTTATTAAATGCACCAGAGGGACTAGTCAGAACGTTGTTACAATATAGTAAATGAGAATGGCTTTCATCTCGTCCGTGCAGGTCGTCTTCGTAATCCGCATTACCGCCGGACAGCTGTAACCAATACTTACACTCAAGTCGATTATACGCTTATGCATAAATCATGTTGTAAATTAGCATGGTACATATTGGAATGAACATTTATCCTTCAATAATTGTTATTATGAGATAAAGATGTTGTTAAAGTGCTCGTTGTTCTCAGCAGATCATCATAGATTTTCCAACCCGAACGCTAGCATAGCTATCAGTGGAGCTGCTCTCTTCTTTGTTTTTTGTAGGAAACAATTTCCTACTATTATGATTATTTATCCAGGGGTTTAGCAGCAACGGATAGGTTGCTACCACTGACTAGTCGCTACCCTTTTAGGTTGTGAGTTGGCTTGTAAAGCCTCTTGTATACCTTGTTAACCATTAATGGACGGTGCCACGATGATTGTTGGACTGCTCTTTCTTCACGCTTCGTGGTTAGTAAAGCCTTTCCGCATCGCAGAGCAGAGGCTACCATCTAAATTTGCACCACCTTTTTTTTTTACTGGCCTAAGCAATTTTCGAACTAAATCGTAGCAATAGAAAGATGAAAACAAATTTGTTTACAAAGAATAAGGTCGCGGCCGATTCACGTTCAGGCTTAACGCGACAGGGCTAATACTCGGATTAAGGTGGCGTTATGAAAATCAGCCATGCGTGAGGCTATCGAATAGGATCTAAAGCGAAAATCAAAGCTTCGGTTAATTGGCAAGGATGCCTATTTTACGTAAAGCCTCTTCGTATTTTAACTATGATCGTAAATACGATTAATTAGGTCTCGCCTTAGCATTGAGTTGATTGGCGAAGTCAACTTAATCCGCAGGCTGTCTACTGAAGTGACATGTGAGGCCGCCTCACCATCCAACCATGAGTATAGATTTATCGATAAGATTACGCTAAAAACAGAAAGCAAGCCGAGTTAGCGATTGTACCTAACCGGTCGGCGCGTCGTGTGCGTTCAAGGCGTGTTGGTGCAATATGGCGCTGTAGCTCTCGGTGTTTGTTTCAGTGCGCCTGTATGATCTTGGGTCAACTGCAGCTAGGTTATACTGTCTATGGCGGGAATTTACTATGCGTCTTTCGTTTCGAGTTCACTCGATCGCCTCGTTTTATCTCTGTTTTCTCTAATAAACTGTGTATACCGGGTGTCGCCCGAATTTAAGCTCTGACGCTCATCGACGATTCTTGGTGTCCTTTGACGCTTTTTGAGGCTTATCCTTGGATTAGGACACATTGAAAAGTTGGTTTCGAACTGTCATTTGGAACAGGATTGATGAATAATTCCTACAGGGCACCCTATGAAAGCTGCCAAATCCACATGATGAAGGGTTGGCCTGAAATTCCAGGCAATTCTTAAAAGTTTCCGCTATGTGCAAATGTCGCTAGCTAGGTCTAACTGTGTATTCCGCCTCCTAGCTACCGCGCTCATGTCAAGCCTTACTTTAGCGCTCATTTATCATTAAACATGTTGTTTATAAAAAGTACCTTCAGCAATGCCATACTTTACGAAAACAAAATATCGAAAGGTTGATTCTGTCCAAATTCACATCCCTAAGTTGCTCGAACCCCACTTGTATTTTTCAAAATAATTTTCACTGCACTCAATGCACCTGTGCCATCTTTTTTACTTACCTAAACACTTTTCGAACTTACTCGTAGAAATAGATCCCGGCTCCGCTCGAAAGGTCGCAAATCTGTTGCCAGCACGATTCGAGGCAATACAAGCACTGCGTTTTTCCCTATGATATGTACTATTAGGAGCAACATATCAGCCGGTATATTATGGTATTGAAAAATTTATGACTCGTTCTGCCTAAGTTTCGGGTTATTTTGACAGCTAGAATCCTGCAATTTTCTTAAAACTTCCTAGTAGTTAGACGACTTGTTATACTCCTTCTGGTACCTTAGGCCTTTCGGCAGTTGTAATGAGCCTTTTCGCAAAATAGTCCGACATGACTCCTGCGAGATGTCTAATACCTCCGCAAGCACCCTGAGGCTGACTCGGTAATTGAGCATGAGTCATTTTGCTTATTCCAAGTCTGGATTTGTACTCGCTATGATAGAATATATAGATCAAAGGTTGTTTGCAAGGCTTCCTTCGTCATGCCCACCATTGCTGTCATTTATATACCCGGCTGCATTGACTCATAACCTAGCTTTCAGAATAAAGTATTGCACTGCATGTATGTATAAGACTGCCTTCATCTTTGCCAAATCACTCAATTGTTTGAAGGTTGATGCTGCAAGGGGGCAAGTAACTTGAGCCTGATCAAAGCTAGGCTCAATGTTTCCTTCAATTAGCAATAGCGTAGTCAATACCAATGGATTGTCATACCTTATAGTAATTAACCTTGAACGTTTAGCATTTTGCTCAGTAGTAGGCCAAATTATCCGATTGCAACTGGGAGAAACAGTTTGTGTATATATAATGATATATTGTGCAAGATTGGCTGGTTTTAGTGCGTCAATTTAGCTTACCTCGCCGATGGTGCCGACGATGGATCAGAACTTATGAATATATTAACACTTGGTAAAAAGCCAAAAACGGGTGGTTTGGACAACACAAAAATTCTTTTGACCTGTTATCGTCCATCGCCTTAATCAATATAGTACACCCACCCTTATTAAGACAAAGGTAGATTTCACAATTGCTCAAATGAAGATATATCATATAACTAATTGTTTACATTAATAGCACTAGGTTTAAATAATCATCGTTTTGGCGCTTACGTGATACGCTAAATGGATTTTGTTCGCGTTTGTTGACGAAACAGTTTGATCGCTACGGAAATGAGCCGCTTGTAATTACCAAAGACTCAATTGTAGCATTTCTTCAGAACATAGAGTTACATATTTCCTTGGGTCTTCTTTCCTCTCATATGAAGATACCTCCTCTATACATTTGAGGTGGATGAGTTTCAATGTCTAGATATTTCGCAACAAATCGGCATCTAGTCTTCTGTGCGTATCTCTGAGTGCATAGCGTATCCCTAATACAGGATATATTTTAAAGGTCACATAAATAGATATATGCAAGTCGCAGTGAATGATACGTATCAAAAGAATATATATATCTTAATTTATTACAGGATACGATAACAATTTTGTAGCTAACGAAATATATTTTATTTCGGCAACGGTTCCTTCCCGAACTGAGATACACTCCGAAGCGAACAGGGTTCACACAAGCATCTCATAAAATAATGTTGCAATTGAATTTTTACGAAGCGTTTTCCTGAACGTTAGCTAGAACTAGGCCTAAAGATTTAAAATAGTTTGACCCGCTCATTGCTGCAGGCGCCTCCGGTGATAACTTCTAGATGTAGAACCATTCAACTTTTAAATTTTCAATGAAGATGCTTCGGTTCCAACTTTCTAGACTGCTTCTTTTAAACTAATGGTGCGTCGTCATGCCTAGAAAATTCGATAAGACAGATTATGACACACGAAACAAATGTAATTAGGGATACTCGGGAATATCAAATTTCTACATATGAGAAGTGGTCATCTATTTGAGCCATTTGACATAAAGTCTAGACATGTATTACTTAGGTGTAATGGGATTAGTACAGCTCGGCTATGGAGCTAGAAGCGAGACCTAAGTTTTGAGAAGGGCATTTCCAGGGCAAGCGAGTATGAATCAGCCGAGGGCTCGTTAGTTGTAGTATACGCCGCCAAGCAAGCTCGCTTGCTATCTATAAAATCGTGAACTACTACTACTATCTACTAAAATCACCAATATTACCAGTTCTGCTACTCTATTATTCGTTTTTCGTGCTTTCCGCCCCCACCGCAGCAGCTGTTGCAGCAGCGCACCAGAACTAGCATCTGAGCCCGATTAGGGTCGGAAGTTTCTTTATGCCGGCGCCCAGCCCGGCGAAGCAACAGGCAGCCCGAAAGCCTCGGGGCTTTAGGGGATTAGCTGATGTGAGACGAACGCCATATTTTTTCTTTTGCTAAACCTCACCCGGCGACCAATAGCAGCAGTGGCGATGCTCCCGTGTCTGCTTCACCTAAAACCCAGCTTTACTCTTTCCTCAAGATTTTAAGGCGCTAAATAAGTTGCAACATGCCCAAACATGCCTGCTCCTATTCACACACACACATATACATACATACATACATATATATATATATATATACATATTTTATAAAAAAAATTTATACCAAGTCTTTTGAGAAGACCAAGTAAACATATGTTTCAATAGATTTATGAAGAGACGAGGCCTTATGTTATTGTTAAACAGTACAACAATACTTTCTACACAAAAAATCTAAAACTGGAGGTCAGTCTCTATGTGGGTGATCCGTTTCAGTAAAAGAAGAATTTCCCCCAAAGGACCATAAGAGAATAGACATATGATTTTTAAATAAGTAATTTTCCGTATTTACAGAGCTGTAATATGTAGCGTTAGCGGGACCTGACGCAGCATATCATTTCTCCGCCTAAAATTGAAATTTATGAAAAAGATGACTCAACGGGTGACCCAGCCTAGCCGGTTCAAGCCTTTTTATAAAAGCAAGTCGAACATCTCGTCTACAAAGCTCATTCTCACTTTTCTAAGCTATTGTTTGGAAGAATTTTTTCACTGATGTAATCTACAAGCGTTTGAAATAACCGATATTATGAAAACTTTCGGTTTAAATTTAAAATTTTCTCCCTCTCCTGCATGTAAAGCTAATCCTTGGACTTTTACAAGTACCAGTCTAAGACCTCCGTGAACCAAACACTTTTACAGTTGTTCTCTCTCTCTCTCTCTCTCTCTCTCTGTGTTAAAATGTTCTTGTAATTCCAAAGACTTACTACATTTTTACCATTCTCCCATCGCGATCAGTTATTTCTCAACCTTTGTATTAATATTTTGTTAAATCCGAGAAATAACCTTTTATCGTTCAGTGTTGAACGTGTCAAAAAATAATAGTTTTCTAGAAAATTCAACTTTCTGACTAGATTTTAGAGCTAGAAACCAACTTCAAAAATCACCAAAAAGTAGTATCTTGCTCAAACTTGTTCAAATTGATGAAGGAGTGATCTATTTGAAAAAATATTTAATTAGTCAATAATATTTCAGTTAAAGCATACCCGATAATGAAATTCTAGTGTTTTAATTACAGAGACAAACACGGATCTTCGTAGTGTGTCGCAGCTGCTCCATTGCATCGAATCGACGAAGCCGGAAATCTTTACGGGAAAAAAACTTAACCAATAAGGTTCAGTCACTTTCCCTCACGAGCACATATATTATACACGAGGCCATACATTATAAAATTCGTGAAAACTGTCCTGCAAAAATTATTCAACAGCTTCTTCTTACTATTTTACTTTTCCTCTTATGCTCAATCGATCGTCTTTTTTGCTCCCTTCAAGCCCGATAAGGGGTAAATAAAAAAAAAAAAAAAAAAAAAAAGCTAGGAAGGAGCTCGAAGCCTGGCAAAACAACTTATTCGGAACCAGATCAGCTGAATTCTATGAAAACGGATACAAACGTTCGATGGAGGGCCAGCAAAAGGTCGTGTACAAATGAAGTCATGGGCGCGAAAAACTATGTGATTGTAGTCACTAAAAGCACGTATTGCTCATCTACAAAAAAAAAAAAATGGCGGGAACTTTCTGATATGCCTAACGGGTACTACTCTCTCAAATGCTTTAAGCACCGGTAGAGAGCTTTTCAATACTTTATGCCGTTAACAACAATATGTGTGCTTATCGTTATTTTACAGGTCGATAGCAGACATCAGTATAACTGTCATAGCTCTTTAGAGTATATTTTGTACTTCAATGGTAGTTAATTAAGTCACGTAGTCGAAATGAGTATACACCTTATAGTGAATAGGCTTTAAAAGCATAGTAAATCTTTACGAAACGCCACTGGACTTATGAATGAATGTCATAGTGCATTCGGCATTGCTTCGTTTAAATTGTGCTTAGGATGATTGGGAACGCACACTAACTCCTACCAAAAATAGTCGTAGCAGGTAAAGTTAGACCTGAAATTTAACTGGGACGTAGATCTTGTTCGTGTGACGGAAAAAGATCGAGTGTATCCGAAGATCTGTTGAAGAGACAAAACGAATAGACTGGCGCCTTTCTCTTTCGGATTTTTCTAGTCTTTGACCTCGAGATTCGAGCGAACTTCAAAGGGCTCTTTAGTTTAAGCTTTTGATAAGGTTGAAGATGTTGTGTGTATGGCACGATCATTAAATGATGCTAACGGAGTCAAAATGTAACTGAAGTAGGCGACGCGTTGATTTGTACGAAGACCGGAAAATCACGGTTAAAAAACATGGAGTTGTAGACCAACAGAAAAGTCATCGGTCTGAGCAACTGTCCAAAGCGTATATCCATATTTCAGCGAGGCCGCTAGACATCGTGGACGACATTTTTACTTGCAGCCAACTCAGCAGCTACGATAACAGGAAGTGTTTTATTTGAACATTTATATATATATATATATATATATATAGATGCTTGCCGGTTACTTTTAGCGAGTATGAGAACATCTTTATTAAAAATCACTGCAGGATTAAGCTTACAGCTAGCGTTGTAGCGTTATATGGGGGAATAGGTGTAATGGGGTCGTAAGCTTCGTCATTTTTGTTGCTCACTACCTTGCTCGTCCGGTTTAACTAGTAAAGAATGATGTATCGTATACTAGATTTGCCCATTAATCCCGCAAAGTCCATACTATGCGCTATTCTTTATACAGCGGAGCTGACTAACTAGCACACATTGTCGAACACGATGCGTACGCCATATAAAGATATTCTTTTGGTGGTCTAAAAACTGAACCATATACATACACCTTCAGTGAAGACATTAGGGCTGTAGGGAACGAATTCAGTTTGGTCAACCGATAAAGAAACAATCGACTACTGAAAAAAAAGGGGTTCACCCACAGGAGGCTTGGTTAACCTTCCGTGGGTCAAGCAGAAAATTAAAGGCGGATGACTATTTAAATCAGTTTTTCAATATCGAGGCGGAGGCGGATCGAAAGTGATAGCTTACCTATGATCATCAACTAGCTTCGAGTGGTTTTCAACAGAGTTGCGTAGGATTATTATTCACTTTCAGGTTCAAAATGTACGGATTACCTGTCTACACATGACGAAATCCACCGTAAACGTTAGAAAGACAAATAAATAGATTCGTTGCCTTTCCAAGTTGTGGAAATTGTGGAAAGTCATGATTTAAAAAAGCTTGTTATCACATGCTATTCTGAAATAGACCTGAATTAATTTACCATGGATGTCTGCTTGCATAAAAAACTTTTTATGCAATTAAATAAATGGATAGTAAGACGTTTTTAGTACGGCTATAAATAAAGGTTGACATTTCTTCGTGAGTTAACTATCGATTGTTTTTTTTTTCTATCCATAATTATTATAAGGACGTCCTTAGACAGAAAAGCTTGTCAATTCCGTAGGACTATAGAATGTATGTCGAAACCCAAATGCTTGTCGGGAAATCTTAAGAGAGGTGTGTTGAACTTACTCTACGTAACGTTTAACAGAGCCCGCTTTAGGTAGAATAGTCGATAAGGTAAAAATTAATTAGCTCATCAATTCGTACAAGCACGAAGGCTTCAGGATCATTCTATTTAAGTGTTTCTACTATCTCTATCAGAGTGAGGTCGATATTTGTATTTCAGTATTTTTTGTACATGTTTATTATATTTTTAATGTTTCTCGTCTATGTCAGTGTAAAACAAACACCCCATATTTAACTGTTTTTCAGAGCATCTGCAGTTCCGGTGTCGTTTTTTATTGCTCTCGCGCTCTCACGTCCGGTTCGGAATAGACTTGCCAGCCTGTTCACCCATTCTAGTCAACCAGTTGCCATTTTTGCACGCGAGCAGCATTCGATGGTGCACAAAAAACGCTGGAAGAGACGGTCACGTTTGGCTTAACTAACTTATCGTTTCACCAGCATCGCGGAGCCGTCATATTTAATCAATGTTGAGCTAGTCGTGTGCCTTTCGTTTTTGTCCATTTCGTCGTTACTCCATCAGTCCATTTGTCCTGACTAGGGTTTGGGACGCAACGAGGAAGGCTTGCTGTTGTACCGGAACGGTCCGCAAAGATGCTCAGTGGAGGTAGTCTCACGGCGGTGCCACCACCAGCATAAATACACCTGACATTGAAAAAACATACAAATTATGGTTAAAAAGTATTCTTAACACCTTCGGGGTAAATATTGAGCGGCTACAAACGGCGTACGCCCGTAAAAGGAGCGCTGCTAGGCCATGCGGCCCGACAAGGGTTCTCTCCGCAAACTGTGAGGCCAAGATGACATGAAGGCGATGTTCGCCCAAAAGATTGAACATCATCGTGTATAAGTTTCGGCGGGTGCAGCATTGGAGAATCGGTTGATTGAAACGCTTGTTTTCGACAAGTGGCTCTAGACCCTCGAGTGCTTCGCCCTCCGTGCGTCGTGGTGATACTCGACTGCGCAGCATTTTGGGCATCGGTTTAAGATCGCAACATAGCTCTTGTGCTGGCCAGCTGTATCTTAGTATGATAAGGTTTAGTGTATTCTAAAACGAATTTTGCCGATGCTATTTCAAGTAGACATTTTTTTAAATTCAAAAATGTAGCGTTATTTCGCATCAGCTGGTGACTATTAAAACCTCCTATAACTAAATATGTTGACTATTCATTATGTGTTACCTGTCTGCGAAGAAAGCAGGCCCACAAATCACCACCATTACATGAATGCGCTATCCGAAGAGAAGATGAAGTTTGCTGACCATAATTAAGGTTCATAATTTATGAACTTTTAGAATATTCGTTAAGTTAGTACTATCGCAGCACCATAGTCTAGAAGATCCGGTAAAAAATCGATCCTAGTAAGGCATGCCAAAATTTCGTTTCTGATTCACATCTTCACAACGGTATAACTTTATTATTAAACGCGTTGTCTTTAAATAAAAAATATCGTAACTGAACTCGCGAACTAGTCTTATGTATGCCCTTCCATAGCGACTCTATCTAGCAAATAGCTACCTATAATAAAGGCATTTTCTACCATATTGTATATTTTTATCGAAGCATTTAACATCCTTTTCTTTTATATTACATACTGGATGGTCGACCACCAATATTGCTACAACAAGAATTGAACGACTGTATATATATTTCCGTAGGGCTACGTATATATATATATATATATATATATATATATTTTTCTTGCTGTTATTCACTTTTTTGATATAAACATCTATTAATTTATTGTAAATCATATATATCTTTACCCACTCGTATTTACATGCGGTAGGTCTACCCTTGATTAGTTAGCTCACTTCAAACTAGCTAACTTATCATTCGTTTTCTATTGTCGATGCCCTCAGTGGTCCTGGTTCGTGTCCTCGGCTATCCATACGTGGCTCTGAGTGTTACAAAATAGGATCTGGCTTAAACGAATAGCAGTAAATTTCCGCCGATTTCCGCTATACTACCACCAGGTTTTAGGCCATAGAAGTAGATGTAAAACATTTGGTTGAGATACGAGCTTTCGAACGAATCAACAATTAACAGCGTTTGTTAAAGTATCTGTTACATGAATGACGGTATCGTAGAACCGTCAGCTACCGCTCGCTGTCCAACGATCCAAATGTACGCGAGCAGTTTTTTGAAATCGTACGCACGCTCTGTTAGAATTAAGTGCGGTCTCTCTTTAGAGCAACCCTATCTCGTTGTCGTAACAGTCATCGCCGTTGGTTTGCGAAAAATGGGGCTAAAACTATAACATTTACTATTGAAGAAACAGGATCGACTATTAGCTTTGCCTTGATTGAATGCCATCTATTTTCAACCCGACTTGAAGCCGATCCCGAAAGATGCATGATGTAAATTTTGTCACTGGCTGACCTGTTTGTGTTTAGCTACTGGTGCTGCTGCTGCGTACGCTGATGTGATAGACTTCACATACATCGTACATGCACGCGTGGAGGTGTACATAACATTGTACGATGCAACCCGATCGGCGCAGCAACAATACATCTTGCTGTAGAGCTCCGTCAGAACTACACCTCTTCGGCCGTTCGGTTAACAACTAACTGGCATAGAGTTTTGTATTTTATCGTATTAATTGTATCCTAGAGAGTCGCCAGGTACACCTGGTCTTGCAGTGGGTTTTTTTTACGAGCCTAAAACATAGTGACTCATGATACGACGCAAATCTACCACAAAATAATCGAGATGTTGATCGCACTCCGCGTCTGATCTAGCTGCTATTGTACATAATACATTTCTATATATATACTGGAAACTTCGAACGTTCGTTATCTTCGCAGGGCCATTTATGCTGTAATAGAGATTCGATAAACAGGACCTCCACTTCTGTTCCTTCACTCTGTTGTAGATATAGAAAAGGCGATTTATACCGTACAGATTCATAGCGTAACAATAATATGGTTTTGTTGAATTGATCGACAACCATGTGAAATTTAGTGCGCTAATAGGCAACTGTGGTGCCGGTCACTCATACCAAAGTACTTCCGTCTAGCAGGTTTCTCGCTTCATCTTGAAAACGGCTTATTTTTTCCATTGTATTCAAAAGATGCGTACTTTATTCAGCTACTAAGGATCAATAGCAATTTCGACTTCACGGGCTCCAGAGAGGTGGAAACTGTTGCGTCTGCTCGCCTTACATGACGAGGCGTAGCCGCAACAGCACCGATAATGAACGAAGACCGCTTGAGGAAAGTGGGCCGAGCTATCCAGAAGCCTATCGACTGGCCCAAACCTAAGCAGGCGTCTGTACATGCCACACGAACGGAAACTCTCACAACAACCATGTGATATGCCAGGCGTTTTGCTATGGCCGGTTATAGCATCGATCAGATTATTGTTTCTTGAGATGTAGACATAAGCACGTAGACCTAAACAACACGCTCATTAATTCGGCGGGTATCAGGCGTATCGAGAAGTAGCCTTTTTTGTGGGCCTGAAATATGATCAACAAGGTCCACAACTATACGTAATAGTTTGCCACACATAGAAACATGATGCCTGCCAAAGTTAGCCAAGAGCATACCTAACTTCAGATGTTCATCGCATATAAAATGTTCTACCAGATTACTTTAGAGCCCACGAACTAAGAATATGTTTTGCTATGACGCTGAGCTCAATCGAGTTTCTTGAAAAAATCTGTGCCTAAAGTAGACCTTCCAGGGCCTATGGGCAAAACCGGATTTGAAGATCTATTGGCATCTTTCAAGATTCTAATATTTTCTCTCAGATTGAGCACGAGTCCAAGAATAAGATTTTAATTTCTAGTGGGGAAAACATTTTGCTGTTTCATCCAGTGATCAAATAGGTGAACTGGTACTTAGACACTAATTTGTTGTTAGAAATGAACAAATAGCTAGGTATCTTCGAGCTGGTATCTAAATTCGAATAGTATCGTACATAGCTTTTTTCTTTTGAGAGTTTTCGGAGCAAACCGAAACGTACGATATTTCACTGGAAGGAGACATTTTAGGAATTTATCAAAAACTCTACCGAAGATAATCTTGTCGAGTAAGTTTAGTGGAAAAATTATCATTGGATACTTATCTGTTTTTAGACGAGCTCAAAAGTACTCCTGCCGTTTCTTCGTTCGAAGGCCTCGAAGAACATCCGCCCAATCGCAGCAAGGGCAATAACCTATTTTGGGTTCTCGAAATTTTCTGCTACCTGCTGGCGACTATGAGCTATCTATCAAGCAATCTATGACTAATGTTTCAAGTTAACTATTGCAAGTTAACTTTTCAGCTCTTGGCGTATCCATTGCATTCGAATTGCAGTTAGAATTACAAACAATCGCATCGATGCTGAGTTCCGACATGCTCGGTAAGTTCAATCATGAATACGTTAGAGTCAGACTTACCTAACACTCAGGCTGTATTCACTGCAAACATCCTACTAGAATAGAAATTTTTCAATGATCCAGCGTTTATGTGTGTATTAAATATCTATGCTTGAGTTACGTATGATCAAGAGTTATTGCAAATCACCAAATGCTCATTCCGTTTCGCCTTCTTTACGACTACCGGTGCCTTAAGCAGAGTAGACAGAAAATTACTTTGCAAAAAACACTCGCGAACTGATACTTTAGCTGTATGGCGTGACAACTGTCTGCGAAACGAGCCCGGGCGACGCTCAGCTGAAATTATAGTAGAAGCTGATGCTCGTTCCCGAAGAAATGAACTCTCCTCCATCTTTGCGAACTGGGGTACCGTTTCTTCCGCGTTTTGCCATTCAGTGGCGGATAGAATGCTGACAAGTAAGCTAAATTTTTTCGTTCGGCCCTAATATACAATAGTTCCATATATATATATATATATATATATATATATGGATTGTGTAGCTTTCTGCGTGGAAGCCCGCAAAAAACAACCACCGATGATTGATCACTTCTAAAAATTTCGTACATGTCTCGTGAAATAACCGAATTAAACTGATATACATTCAGCACACTCTTTGCATGCCTTCTATGCCCGTAGACTGTGCTTTCGGTATTGAAATTATATTTTGCTAGATACAGAAGCAAATTCTCTGTGTCGTCATATGTATCTTAGTGCATACAGCTGCCTCTTATATATATATATATGCAACATAATCGTAGGCTAGTGTGACAAGGACCGATAGGCTTGGCTGCAGCTGTAACAGAAGACAGAACTACTCAACAGGTGTTCGTGTTTGGTTTGGGAACGTCGGACCGTCGAATCATAGGATTCCCTTTCCACTTTTCCAATGCCCTTTCCTGCTGTTCCTTTGTGAGTCGTTTTAGCGTCGGGAGGGGTTTCATTCGAAAAGGAGGGGTTTCTGGGAAGAGGAACGACGGGTTTGGGGGCTGGGGGAGGTTTGTCTCTGTAGTATGTCACCGATGCTGTAGCTGCGCGCTCCTCAGGCGTCCGCCATACTTCCCCTAATTCGCCTCATTCCCAGCTGATCTCGCTCCCCTACTTCGGTTGCTTATTGCTGGGATTCCTCTCTGACCAGCTCCACCCAACAGGCGCTCCCCTTGTGGAGCAAGCTCTTGGTCGGGCGTCGAGGGGGCGCAAGAAGGCCCCGACACTCAGTCGCCATCTGCCAGGACGGCACCGCTTTCCCTCTCCCACGGAAACTGCCGTGGAAGCATCAGTTCGCACCATAACATCAAGCGGGAAGGCGCGAAGACGAGAAGAAATCCAACGCGATCTGTCTGTTCGACCAGCAGCCGAATAAGCAAGAGCTGTGTCAGTAGGCTTATGCACGGTTTTCCGTCAAGTCGGCCTTGCGATGTATAATCTCTGTTGCCGAGGTAATTCCACTGACTATTATCGATTACGGAAGAAAGGTAGATGGCAGTAACGGCAGCTATAGTATTTGCAACCGTGTAGTTCCTAGAAACATTGGAGACATCACACTACTACACACTGTTGCTTCTGCTCCAGTTGCATAGGCGGTCGAAACTATGTTGTTTGAGTGCTGACATCAAAAACTTAGCGCGTGTGTATGGTACTCTGTGTCGAAGAGCCACCCTATTGTTCGTGTTTAGAATAGTCACGGATGATGCGACGTTGACAATGACGATGATGACTACGAAAGCGACGAGAAGTGTTTTTGACGGCAAGTGGCGCTTGTTGAAGAAGTGGTGATACTAATGAGGATGGTGATGATAACTTAACGTGATTACGCAAGCTCAGTTTTGATAACAGCAAAGGGAGCGCCCGCTTTGAAGTGATCGAAAAAAACAATCAGCCAAATTAACAACAACAGGAACAAACAGAAGATAACTATCTAACAGTCAAAACCAAGCGGTAAATTTCGCGCAGCGGATTTAGGCGGATCTTTGTTGGTTTGTTTGTTTGTTTTTACAGCAAAAGCTATCGCATTGCACGGGCGTTCATGTACGCTGCCATACTGAAAATAGACTAGAAGAAAAAAACGAACGATCTCACAGAAAAGTGGCCTTGGAGCCGAAGAGGAAAATGGCGAAAATCAAGGCCTGTGAAACAAACGCGTTTTCAAATATACAGAGCCTTAGGGTTAGTTCAGTGCATACGACGTATCTCTTCGTGGCCAGAGAAACTAGTGTATCATCACATCGTTGACCGTGTAAATCGAGATTATGAATTAAACTATCTTAAAAAAGAAAGCAAGATGAATGAGTAGTTAAGTAATGTGAGTATTCTATCGATATGAATATCGGTTATTTTATGTTATTATTACACTCTCGAACTATCTTAAAGTAGACCTGTACTTACCTATAAAAATTTTGTTAAACAATCGTGGCATAATAATCTCACAGTTCTATGCCACAAAAATATATAGTTGTTTATACGAAAATTAAGATGCCTCATATTCAACTTTGTTGCAGTCATACCGCACTGATTTCCGAAGTGCTAGCAGTAAAAGGTCACTCTATCAATACAGCGACCTATTGCTTTGTTAGTTTCTTACGCATCGTTCTACCATTCCATCGCACCGAGGGTGTTCTACCGAAATAAGTTAGAGGTTTGTCTCATAATATAAAAAGCAAATTTCTTCAGAGTTGTCCCTTCTACTTTTCCACTATTTAATTAAACCCATGTAACAGATACTCGCTTCGAAATCCTACTAAATTTAATACAATTATAGAGCTTCTTAGTTGACAATATATAGCTAGTATTAATAGGGGAGACATGAAATGTAAAGAAATGGCAATATAATCGACAGTAGATCTTTTAATCTATACTATTTTTCGTCATCTTCTCTGCTACAAAGATACTTGCGAAGTATACATTGAACATCTTGCTCTATAGCACTACTAAAATGCTGCCCTTTACCAGATAGCTGTATGGCTTTTGGTAGAACAAGGAGTAAGGCGGTAAGCTATTGGCAGGCATTTTACCCCTGCCGGCGGTGACAGGGGCTCCGTGAGTTCCTGTTCTTCCTTCTCCCCTTACGCCTGCGCTATTGATGGAAACGTGTCGTTGTCGTTGTCGTTGTTGGTGAACTATTACCATCCCCTTTCGTAAGTCGGTTGGGTAGCGAGCTTCACTGTCTCGCCGGGTGTAACTCTATCGTGCGTCTGCCTAAAGTCAAGTACGTTATCTTAGACCACTTAGCCACTTGAACTAAGCTTAAGGCTTAGCTGAAAATACTTTTCGAGCTCTGGTTGTCAGCATGGCTGCGGCTGTATTCGTTCCGTACACGCCAATAGCCGTTGCTTTATGCCAGTCCTGTTTTACCCCACAAAACGGACATTCACTAAAAAGCTGCTACTGATGCTATTAGTAGTGCCGAAATCATGTCTTCTGCTCTTCTGGCGGACTGCTCCGTTTATCTGAATTTGCTCCTAGTGCCCATTAAAAATACGCCTTTTGCTGAACTTCAACATCCCCTGAGACGTAGCTTTCCCCTCCCGTGTTCCGTGTCGTGCTTCACTCTCTCACAGCCCTGCGTTTCTTTTTAAGCTGCTGTTCGATACCGAAACCTAATGGAACGACCCGAACCTCTGCAAGTTGCTGCGGTAGTTGCTACTGAATTGCAAATCGACACTGCATATAGCGCGTATATGTGTCCTTAATAAATTCTCATACTTTCTACCTTTACCTTTTTATGATGTAAATGTATGTACGGCTACAAGTATGTGATGTGCGCCCAAATTGATTTAAAGTAACAACTTAATATGAATTACATTTCTCATTGGGTTTATTTAGATTAGTCCAGAGTATACATTTATATACAGTATTTGAAAACTGAGCCTGCCATGATTGCTGGAAAATAGGATTCACACGGCTCATGGTCGAAATATACATAGTTCGTATAATCCTCAAGGATCTGTATTACCTATGCTACCATTGCGACTTACCTAATTAATACCACTGTAGTTAGCGGCATTCGACCCATATGATAATAAAGTGCACCGGGTACACTTAAACATTTACCTGTATGGATGCCCAGGGTTAAGTACCTCGTTTCTCATAAGTTTGACATAATGCATTTAACCAACACTACCGTGCTGTTTATTTCTACAAATTAACTTGAACTTATGTATGTTGCATTGCACCCTATTAATAGACTATCACTGTCTAACAGTAATATATATATATATATATATAATATAATGTTTCGGTTACCTAGATGTACTTATCGTCTTATCTGCTTCTGCTTCTTGATTGAGGAACAGTATTTTGGTTACTCGGTACTGTCTTGTCGGCTCTTTAGCTTAGTTTCCAGAACTGACCTTTACGAATTTCTGTAGTATGTAACGTATTGTTTATTTAATATCGTCTCTATAATATCTATATTCTTGTCTCATGGAAGCACCCCCCCCCCCGTTGCGACATTTTCCGTGCTGAAACTGAAACTTGTAGTGACCTTTACGTCTCTACGTAAATCTTGCACTAGCGAAGATAACAATGAAAAAATCAATCTTTCCCTAATTCATATTTGTGTTGATACAAAAAGCGTTTCGTATTTTACAGCATTTGTATCATAAGATCTTGAAATGAGAACATGTCTACATACATAAAAAATATCGAAACTAATTGAAATTATTGATTGTTACTTACACGCAAACTCTGCTTTGCTTTAAAGTCTATGATAGCATCGAAGTGCCGTCTTAGAGAAAGAAGAAAACAACCACTTATTCGGACAGGGCAGTATTGACTTAATTACCGGGACAACTGGTATACAGCAACGGAGAGTACAAGATACGAAGCATCGGATTCTTACATTTATTTTTTAGCAGGTAATGAAAATGATCTACTAAAGGCTGGCTTTTCACGGTGCTGCAAGATCTATTCTACGTGCGGTATGCTAGTGTAAAGTGTGGCTGCTATTGAAAGCCACTGAGTCTGCATTCGACCACACAATGGGCGCCCAAGCGATTGAACTAGATGCCGACCTGATCTTTGACCTATTGTGCCATGAATTTAAATTAGCAGTTACGCACAAGTCTTAGCAAGCTAATAATGTGGGGGAATCAGGGCAGATGTTGTTCCTGTATGCCACATAAACTTGTATTGCCTTTTAATGCTTATATAAATTCACATCGGGTATCTAGCAGAGCCGGGCGCTAGCCGTTTTGGCAATTCAGCCTCTTGTCGATCGGAGACAAATATAGACGAATGGGGCTGGGATAGGAGACAGTTGAACATTTTTCAACATCGAAATTAAGTTGTTTGTTCAGCATTATCAGGCTTTTTTTCTCAGGTTATCTTTACTAAGTTACCTCTTCTGCCAGGATCCGGTTCGGTGTACCTACGATTTAGATTAACACCTTTGTCGTTGAGAGCTGATCTGTTCTACAAAAGTATACTTTTCGAACAACGATGTTTCGTATACCTAACTGGAACACTGATTATTGCCTCTAGTTAATTCACATAGTACCGAAAGGCAGAACTTTCTTAAGTTATGCTTCCTTTTTTAACATGCTGCATGCATTTGTATGACACTATACACAGGCCCATATCAGTCATCGAGTACAAGACAAATATAACGATTATATTACTATTTGCACAAATTCAATCAACGATACATGTAATAATGGCACGATGATTAACGTTTACTTCTATTCACAATGATGTTTTGCTCCCTTACACTCCTCAGGTAGAAGTCATCTTGTGAGGTATCAATATACAGATTGTTTTATTTCGTATCTTACTACATGCAGATGTATTGTTGATAGACAGCTCATTACTGCCCTAAACTCTGTTCAAGGCCCACGTTTGTCGACGTTGGCTATCATTAATGTCCCGACATTACATTGAGCCCAGAAGTATACTGATTCGTCGGATGAGCGCGTACAAGGTCCACCGTCTGCGACCTTTAAATGGACGGGTAAGACGAGTCGACCTTGCAACGAAAGGCGGCAGGGATGCTATTTACAGTTAGGATCTATGATAAGCCTAACTATGCTATCTGCCCCCCCCCCCCACCCGCTAGACCATTTTTTCTACATATGATCATTGAAGCTGTTCACCGTGAATCAACTGATGTTCATTAGTTATACTTGTTGGCCTTGTCTGTACAGCGAGCAAATAGGTCACTCCGTTAGTTCAAATTTCGCTTAGTATTTTAGGAGGCACTCCTTCCTAAAAGCATTTTCGCTATAGCGCCATCATCCTAGCAGAAACGTCCTATGCCTCGTGCACAGGGCTGTCGACGAAAAGGAGGTGTGATAATCAAGTTAACGACAGGAAAAAAATACGAAATACTGAATGTACAATTAAATGTTAGGTTGCACGTGCCTTTTAATACTTGAGGTCCATTGCCAGCTTCTGCACGCGTCAGAATCACTCTAAGTATTTTGGTCTTATTTTGTAATCTTTCTTATTTTCGAAACATGTTATGAATCGCATTCGTTGTTTGTAGGAAGTTTTTCGAGGTACATTTTTGTCTGAACCAAACGGTTCTTATGGAGTTTTGCAATATATGTGTACACTTAGACCAGTATCCAAACAACTATAAAAAATGGGGTTCGACGAAATTTTTTAAAAAGAAGTCTATTTTATATATGTATATTTCACTTACAATGAATTGTAATTTTGGTATACGTTGACCGTGGTGTTCAGTAGTCAATTTTCCGTGTAATGCTACGCTACGAATTTTATTAATTTAAACGGAGAAAATAATGCAGCTATTCTCTATTTATGCTCAACTAGGCGTAAGTAAAAACAATTAAGTTTAATCAGTTGTCACCAAGATATATCTCGTTCCCAACTAGTTCCAAATATTTTTCACCATTCATTTTCCATTGTAGTTTATCTAATAATTAAAACTTCTAGCACACAGTTCACCTATTCAAAGTGTGTGTTATGTAACTTTAAGATGTATTGCATTGCGTGTTTAGGGTGTACTGCCAATCTCGCTTTAATAGTTAGCTATGCCGGAAATGCCTTATGTATTTTGTCTGGAACTTGTAGCGGCCGTTCTAGCTTCTAACCAGCCTCACGAGGCCTACAAGAGTTGCCCAAGTTGAGGTCTTCTTTTATGGTAGACACGGAGAAGTCTGCGTTTGGCGGATGCTTGCTTTAAAAAAACACAAGGGGATCTTTGACATACTGAGAAACACATGTGGTTGTGTATAGGATATGTTTGGACATACGTCTTCTCGTGTTAAGATCCACAATCCGCGCAAACGCCGACTTACACAACAATAATTTCCAAGTGAAGTGTGAAGTTAAATTGCTCAGGGATGTCTGACGTATGGGTGCGGGGAGGCAGTCTAGACGATAGGGTAGCTTGGAGCAGCGGCAGGAGAGCTGAAGGTAGAATTTACGGGAATAACACGTAGAGAATACGCAAACTCGCAATGGAAGCTTGGCTAACGGCCTTTGAGACTTGTAGGCTGACGGGTTAGAAGCGGGCCAGCTAGGGATCTGCGGTAGACGAAACGCTCAAACCATAACAACTCAGCCAAACACATAAGCATGCACTGAGATATTGAAAAATGGGTAGCTAAGGTGCGGGTTTGGTGAGACAGTTAAGGGTGGATGGCTACAAGGTCACCGCGGGGCAACATCAGCCCCCCAGTTTTCTCCGTATGCTTACGACTGTCGAAAGTTAGGAAAGCAGACAAATGGATGGATAAATTGCAGACACAATAGTCTCGTTATAACAAGCCGAATTATAGACATAAAGTTGATACAAGAGTGTCCTATTCGGTGCAATAGTGCGACGAGGCTCGTAAGACATAAAAAAACATAAAGGACAATCCACAGAGCAAAATCTACTACTAGCTTATATATGTCTGCTGGCTATAACGAGGAACTGCGAAGTTTTTGCTTAGCCTTTGATGCGTTGGATATTACGTACTCAGTTGGATCGAAATATACGCAAAAGACGGAAATTTTTAAGCCGCAAAAGACTGTTTGAATTGTGATCATTTTCCAGCAATGTTTACGAGAGTGATAAATACATATCATTATCTTCGGTCGATATAAAATCTTCTTTTGAAGGAGCTGTGGCGCTCTGCGCCATGAGGCGGTAGTTCGAGGAACCTAGGTAGATCTTACGTGGGTAGCATGATCTGTACGTTCCATAACATGAATTTGGCCGTTGCCGACTTTATTTCATAGACTACCTTGAACGTCTGCAACGTGTTTAAAGTATCAAGCGTCTTTGCGTTTCTGCTCGCAGTAATCCACACCGCGCAAAGCTCCGTAATGCCTAAATATTAATTATCTTGCGCTTCTTTGGCGATAAAACGCAAAATTTAATTACGGAACTATTTATGGTCGACTAGCCTTTGGCAAACAAGCCCTTTCTTTTTTACAGCTTGCTTCGACTCGTTTCATGAAAGGTTTGGCGCGATCAAATTTTCAGCAAACATAATCTCATCTGGATCAATCAACCTGGAAAACCACATATTGAGATAATAATTACAGTTGAATCGCTCAGTTCATGACGTAAATAGTTTAGCCAGAGGCCTCAGCTAACATCCAGCATACGATTTCTGAGGTTTTCATACATTTGTATTGACCATTCATGTATATGAGCGCAATCGATGCGACCACAGTGCAGGTAAAGTTTTTCCATTTCAGCAGTAGAGCCTCTTATTCATCTACCTTCAGCTTGGAGTTGCCGTTGGCCGAGTTGATTCCGTTCAAAAACTCTCAACGAGGCCATGCAAGCAATATGTACTTCCTGCAAATCGGGTCTGCTGTACTAGATGTCCTGAATAGCTGGCCCAGCCTACATAATACACTAAATACTGAATTACAGAGAAATAATAGGGTTGACGGAGACTGCTTAATTAGGCTGGTGGCTGTTCCTCGAGCAATGGAGTGGCGACCGTTTCCATCCATCTACAGTTGTTTGTCCCTATTCAGGCGAACAACAAATATAATAATAGAACTATTATTACACGGTGTAAATAAACACAGCTGGGATGTGTGCTAGAGTTCTATAAAAGAATTAAATATACTAACTATAATAAGTGATATACCGAGTATTCTCGAAACAGCTCTTGTACAATGTACAACAAAAAAAAAAATACGAGACAAGAACTTGTGCTCGTTTTAGCGGTTCGCATACTATCTAGCGCTACCCACGCGACAACTCGTAAGCGGACGTCATAGAAATTGGCTGGATATGAATACTTAAAATCGTAGGACATACGCTAGCACATACGTAAGACATATCCTAATTATTAATAATTTAAATTGTCGGAACTACTCTCGAAATCCTATTAGTATAGTGAAACGAATCAATAATTAGCTGGTCGTATGTTTTATCTTAAGCACAGGAGCGCTTCTGCGGAAGCACCATCTTTACAGATGTAGTGATAAAATAACCCCGCTTACCTGGTTTCGGTAGCTAGAAAGGTGGGCGAGTCAATTCCGTATCTCAGTGGATGGAGATTCGCACCCGAAAGCAATTATTATTTTTGCATGTGTTGATAAAACTATTAACAAATACTTTTCTTTCATTGAAAAAAATCTGCTCTTTCTTTGGCGGGAACTAGGAATCGATTACCGCTACTATCGACTGTTTATTTACTCTTACCCCGCACCCTTGGGTTTTGCTTGCTGTTTTACCTGCTGTGATTATCACAGCCTTTGTTATACGAAGGTACGAGGTATTTGATAGTCACACGTCCTGACGTCGACAGAACTCTGGCCCTCAAGACTGGATAAATTCTACATGGTTATATTTAATAAACAGTACAATAACTGATTACCCCTTGTGAATGAATTATAGCTTCTCTTTCTTTTAGAAGCTTCTATGCCAATAATTAGAGCTGAACAGAGAGCACATTTCACTGGCCATTTTAAGACACATCGTTTTTGTTACTTGTCCAAAACAAACGTAAAATACGAACCTAGATTCGATAACGTTTATCGAAAATTTTATGTTATCACAACAGTCCCCTTTCGAAACAACATCATCTAAATACAAAGAGAACCAAACGACACCAATAAGAAATGCCACGAGTGTTTTTTTACAAGCAAAAAAGACACGAAGATCGTTACCGTCTAAACCTTACGCTCTTTTAGCTTGAACAAATCACATATTAACTGGACAGTATAATCAAGGGTCGTAACAGTCAGCCTAGATAGGACTAGACCAACCATGCGTTTAGGTCTACTATGGCCGTGAACGCTTCATCCGGTGTTCGATATATGTAGACGCCCGAACGCATAATGGCAAGCTACACATAAACAAGCTATTCTACGTATGTCCGCAGCCTAAGTTTGTTCGGGCCTGTTTAGTTAACTATCGAATTGATCGTAGTTGGAAATCCTTGAACATGGACTTTGATAGCCGATCGGCTCATAAATTAATCATATATCCTGTTCGTTCATCTTTTCAAAGTACTACTCAATCTTATCATGCACTTTTACTCAGTGGGATGCTATGCTTCAGGTGCTTGGGTAAACACTTATTAGCAGGGTCGAAATCGCGCAGCGCCATCTGTCTCTGTGTCGAAGGAGTGCCTGCTGCTTTACATTCTTCTTGTCTATAACTAGGCCTGGTAGGCTACAACGCGTCTACGACCAGTCACGCAAAGCAGTGAGGTCACATAACGTCCTGCATAATACGGCTGGTGGCAAACCTGCCAGAGCTTCTATCTTGTTGAACGTGGAAAACAAATGAAGAAAACGAGAGAACCCGGTGCCGCCACCAACAGATTTTTAAGATTGTGGACCAAATTACCTTATATCCATGCGCGAATTTCAGAGTGAAATTTTGGAAAAAGGAGAATAGCAAGTGAAAGATTTAGAGTTGAAAGAATTGAATTAGAAAGAAATTTAGAAGAAATCTTTTTTCTTTGCCAATATTATCTCACACTCAGGAGTGCTTTGTCTTTTAATTAGATAATCTATGGTTTAAATTGATAGGTTAATTACTTAAAACGTATTTTTTTATGTTTACAACATAGAAAGTTTTCTAAAAAGATAGTTAAGTATGAAAAGAAACTTTTTTCATTTGTTTTCTCTTGTTATCTGGAACTTTCTGTTCTGGAGTAAGTTATTATTCCGATGGCGACATTTTCCGCTGCTGTAAAAGTATGGATTACGAAAATCTATGAGGAATCTCGAAAGACAACTTTGATATCAATGGGAGACTTTCAAAAGAGTTGTCGGTTTGGAAAAAAAACATCGATTTGTCAGAGCAATATCTGAGAAGTATGGTGCATAACGTAGAGTAGACAGTTTCGCCACCATGATTCCTATGGTGTGAAATCGAACATTGTTGACAATCATGAACGGTTTACCTCTATTCAATTAACTGCTTGGTGCGAAGTCCATATCTCATCGACAGCACACCTCAGCCATAATTGATGAAAACTGAAGCTCAGGAGGCTGTCCTGGATAAGACCAACGGTGGATTATCATTTTGCTCTGTCGATTCAGTTGCATCGACCACTTATGTTATCGTCTACGATTATCGTAGAAAATGTATTTTTTTTCCATAAAAAGTCAACATTCGCTTCAATTGGTCACTGTTTTAACACGAGAACAGAACAAGAAAGCGTTTCTGTGACTCTAGCTTTAATCCATGCTTAAAGCATGCGGCATACACTTCTCGAATTTTTTTATCTCAGTAAGTTGACCGAGGTAAATAAAGATGCTATTTTAGCATATGCTGCACCTCAATCGTGCACTTGAGAATAGGTAAGTTTCCACCACAGGCTTCGGATCTTTCCTATCCACTTTTGCAGAGACATTTATTTTTGTCTTAAAAATGTCCGTCCGGGAATATTCGCAGCTAACGTCCCACGATGTATTTACCAAGTAGAATCTTTAATGAACGTGAGATTTATACGGCAAGCTGTTTTTACTTCTGGACTTCCAAAACTGAAATCACTCTTAAATCACTGAAATTTTTCACTTTTTTCTGGGCTAGAATTTCCCTGCTAAAGATCCGAATGAGAGTATCCGAGTGGATGGCGTTAAGGGCCCATGTGCATCATGAATTAAAAAAAAAAAAGTGCTATGGAAGGTCACGCCGCTATAAAATAGTACTATCTCTACGATTATTGTTTGTGACATCTCATACTGAACGCCCTTATATTTGCTACCGTTTCAAAAATATAAGATGCGGATTTTCAAAGCGTCTATGCAAAACTCACTTTGGTATGGACAACCAGATTTCTGTAATTGTAATACAATTAAACGATTTTCACTTAAGAACACAACGGTACATATTGTTTTAGCAGCATCACTTGCAGTCCATTTTGGTTCTGATTAATACTTATGCCGGTTGTCACAAGCTCGTAGAAAAACATTTCCCGTTCGACGCGCTTTTTTTACAACCACGTAACCTTTTTGCCGTCAAATGCAGAGTCGGCCTGTTTCTGCGCTTTGACTTATTCACAATCTCCACAAAACAGGCCCTTAGTAATTCGAATTTAAAGGATGACCAGCTCTTTTCCTACTCATCATGAATAGTCTACACTATCTCGCATGGAATACGTAGGTAGTCTAGAAATGCGGCACACACTTCATATGTTTGCTTTCGCCAATTCCTCTCGAAAACCAGTAGTGTGTATACATCGTTGACAATCGTTGTTAGCCAGGAAAATTTTAATATGACGGTATTGTTTCAAGCCGGGATAGGCGATCTGTCTGACCCTGACAAGTCTGAAAGACGACGGGCATTTTCTTTTATTTCCTATCATTTACCGAGAATATCTCGCTTGCCATTGTGAGAATGTATTTTTGGTCAATTCGTGTTGACGAAGCATTTTCGCTGAAGTTCGCCGACACGTGTTCGCGGACGTAAGACTATATTTCAATTTTAGGCCAATGAAATATTTGCGGAGTGTGGGCGAAAGTAGGGGGTCCGGGCAAATAACTAGAGAAATCATGGACAAACGGATGCTGCGACGCAGAAAAATCCAGAAGTGCCATCTTGCTGAGTTTCAATATGTCAAGAGAGCTCAAACTGCAGCTGTGCTATAACCTAGAAGGTAGTCTAGTCGTTTCAGAATCTATCAGAGGCCAGCACGGTAAGATCGAGTCCCACATTATGCAGTGAAAGTTTGCTATCTTCCTATACGCAATGCATCATGTGTATTGACGGAAGTAGGTTTCGGACATCATTAGCGAGGCACGCCATTCGGGAAAGTCCCGTGACGGTTCTTCGCTGAGGTGTACGTCAAGCAAGTGTTGTACCAAATATGAGGCGTATGTTAAGGCTGAGAGTAAAAAAAAAATAGTTTTATGATCCAGGCACGGCTGAGACAATACCTAACAGCGGCTTCGGACTTTAAACTCGGAGTAGTGATATTGCGCTATAGGTTGTGCCAAGCGCACAACCAAAGCTTTATGGGGTTAACTTGGCCGGACATTTGCAAGCTCTCATAGAGACCCAGTGGCAAATTTGTTAAATACAGCCGTTTTCAAATAGCCGTCCACACACTCACATTGCATTCCCCATGAAAACCTATAGGTTAATACATGCACTTGTCTTCGTGCCGCTGTATGAAGTTTGTCCTGTAGGTTTCCACTGACCTGGCCATTTAAGTTACATTCTACTTTGTTAGCACAGGGAGGTACGTTTTGGTTTTCAACTTTAAAGTACAAATTGTACCCAGATTGTTAAGTTCTGCCCAAGCAGATGCAATGAGATGTGTGATCTTCTATTCAAGGCCTGCTTCAGGGCTATCTAGAACGAAGTTCAAGGTCAAATCAAATTATCGCAAAACAGTACAATCTAATTCACTAATATCTACGTTTGAATTGAAACTTTCGCTGCTATGTGTATTAATTAATTATTCGAATTAAAATGAAAGTCGCCGGTGGTCCGCATGTCAAAGCACGACTATGTACCGTTACACTAAATAAGCATCGTTAAACGAGATTCTAAGCACTATTCGTTTCACTGTCTTACTCACTCTGTTTAACTTTTCTCCATAGAGGAGCTGCACATAAAGTTTACTCATGTGTATATCAGCATGGCTCGTGGTTCCAGATCTGTTACCCTGTTTTGCCACTTAAATTCACTGAAGACGAGTGATCTATTTGAACTACTACTTGAACACGCGTGCTCCTTTTCACGTAACCAAAACGATCCTGTTTGTTTAAAAACTCTTACAGCTTTATGAAGCATTTACTGTATCGCTGCTGAAATTATCGCCACGTAATGAGGAGCGAATTGACTGAAGGGAAAATGCTTTAAACATTTGATAACCATGATTGCTGTTATTTTACTACTCTATTAAATTTAAGATTTTTTAAAAAAGAATTATAGCAAGTTGATTCACTTTTAAGAAACTCACTCATAAGTGTAAACGTGATTTTAGGGAGTCTTAAATTTGGTTGCGTACAAAAAAATTCATCTCCAAGGTTTCCGTGGTTATGGTCCATTCTATCCGGAACATTCGAAAGATAACAGAGCACTTACAAAATCCCTCCATTCCTATAGACTATGTTATCTATTATGTAGACTATAGACCGATCATGTATTCCTATAGATTATGTATTGTATATGGTTTACTGAAGATTATCGAACCAATATGTAAATATCTAGAAAAAATTATTCGAAAGGGTCTATTTTCCTGTTAAGCTGTGAATTTCTCTATATATAAAGGGAAGGAAAGAAGCTGAAATGACAAGTCTCTTTTTTTTCATCTATTTGACATTTTCACTAAACAAATTAACATAAAAAATTATCTAGGAAAAAAATAGGTACATTCGCATCATTTTACCTCAATAGAACGGCCAAGTGAGAGATTAACTTGATTGAAATAGCTCAAGTCCATAGCTGACAGTATAGCCATTTTGGTCAAATAAACATTTAAACTGTTTTCTTATATCGGATTTATCGATTGAGAGTCGGTATATAACTCCAATACACAAAACATACTGCCATTGTATCTATTGTAACAAATATATAACAAATACTCTTGGACGACTCAAAGGCAATACAGTTATAGATAGACTTAAAGACGCAGTCGTATTTTTATTGCTCTCAAGCTATTAAAGCCGCCTCATCGGTAAGCGTCTCATCGCAGCTAGAGTGCGTAGAGAAGAAGTTCGTGATATTACTAGTATCTTATCTGTTCAGAGAGAAAAAAGGCACAGAAGGACATTTTTACTTCTTGTAAATAGTGCCTTGTAAAGAGAACTTCATCTATACTCTTTTAGTGTTCATACACAAGTAGTAGAACTTTAATACCAATCTTATGCGCAAAACGAACTTGAAAACGCAGATGTGTGCGAAAAACTGTAAAGTAGCTGGCCTAAGTCTTTTTAGCCTTATAACTTGTTAATAGCGAAAGAAAAGGCAAGACAATCGCTTACAACTAGAAAAAGATATTGTAGTCGTTTTCTTGTAAAACAGGATTTCAACCGTATATTTTCAACACCTAAAAATCCCTTAACGCATTATGTGTGCTTTCAATCAATAAATGCTGTTTTCATAAATAACTTAATAATTAGAATCGTTTAGCTGATGTGTCGGTTGAAGGATATATTGCCACACATTTTTTTCGAAATAAATATTAGCTCAACACAATGACCCGGATGTCAACGACTGCCAAGATGGCGGCGTGTAACAATCTTTCATTCAAAGACAGCTGATGCTACAGAGTATGGCCTTTCGGGATCACGATAGAGTTTCATGCAACGCTGCACCCCCTAAGCATCAGCGAGTTCTATTTGATCTTAATAATCAGCCAGTATTTCTCTCTGTGAAAGCTGTGCTATAACTTTCAATGCTGAGTTTGCGCTTGTACAGCTGTATGGTTTGATTTTCGTACCTAGGAATACACCATAGCTATACCCGGTATAGGCCCCTATGTGCGAATGGTTCATCTTTTTAAGATTCGATGTACCTTCTATATTGATGGCTGGCAGAAATAATTTCTAGAACGAGCACGCAATGCAACACGATTGTCTCTGTCGATCGCATACGTTAGTAATATCGTGGAAATTCCTCCATGTTCATATGATGACTGAAGTCTAAAAACATATGAATTGACCTTTTTTGTGTTTGAGAGGAGCTCATACGCATGGAAAGCATAGTCAGATTAAGCCTAACTGGACATATATAATAGAATCGTGTGTAACGTATAAACGGAAAAAAAAGTAATTTTCTCAAGCTACTCGATTCTCTAGTACTAACAGAGCAACAGCTCTGGAGGGATGCGATTTACAATTAAAGCGTATCGGATAATGAACATTATGCTATGCTCCGTTTGTTGCCCCAAAGTTGCATTTGTCAATATACCCAAGGATGTTGATGGTAAGTTGAGATTTAACTCAGCTTAAGATGCTCATCATAACTGGGTCTCATTTGCACGCGGCCGTGCTACTGCCATTTACTCCGAGTCCACTTCACCGTTAGCCCAAAATCTAATCAACTTCCCTAAAAACGCTATTCGTTTACTTGGCGGGAACTCTGTTTCTCCACGATCAATTTACATCGCGATTGGTGCTCTAGGTAAACCCAAAGATAAGAGACTCAGACAACCCCTTAAGCTAATTATAATATTATGCACAGTGTCGGTCTAGCATTTTACACGAATCGAACGTAAAGATTTCCTATTAGCCTGTCCAGTTAAGTTTCACATCGCGATCTGTCATCAGATGTAGTTAGTAAGCCGTCCGACTTTTTCAGATGTGTGTCAAGCCAGCCTAATTTTAGGCTGCTAGGACTCTTTCAAAAAGCGGGTTCTGAAACTCAAAACAGGTCAACCCAACCGAGGGACAACTAACATTAACGGGGTCCGCTGCAAGTATAAAAAATGACGTGTCTGAGTTCTCTTTAATAACAAAACAGCGAGCGCGCCTTTCATGAAAATCGCATTTGAATTCTTTCCCATTCAGGTACGATTTTGACCTTATCAAAAAGTATGTATCTAAATCCGTAAGGTTTCGATGCGAACCAAGCAAACATAAAATACTGCAAATAAGACGAATACGTAGGACATGATTAACTCCGTCTATTGGGAGTGCCGCATCAAGACTTGTATGCGCTTTGATGGAGTGTTCCCCGTAGCGGACTTGCGTTCGTTAGCTATTCTTCGTACGCAAAGGAAGTTACATACTTCCGTTTCCAAAACGAAACCGCAAGTTCTTTTCTAGATTAAAACTACATGCATCGTGCTTCGAAAACTAAGCACAAAGTAGGTATACTACGATATCTTAACGTCCGACGAATCTCCGCCAAAATCATAGATTTTTTGCTTGTCCAAAAGCTAGATTTGCGTTGTAACCAGTCTCCATAGAAAAGTCCGAGGAAAGTTTGTATGGGGTAAAGGGGAGCATCCACAATAGGAATCATGTTAAAAAACTTGAAAATTGATCCACAAGACAATTCTGGCCGACCTGGTACTTTACTGCAAAAGTTAACTTTTGTTTTTGACAAAAGAGATTCTATTCGATCGTTTTTTTACGAATAGCTTGTTCGAGTAATACTTAAATGGATCTACGTGCGCCAATAGAGCTTTACCGACTGTTAATATAAAAAAATCTTTGCGACTTTAGGGGACGAAAATAACTACCGAGAAATTTAGACCCGAACTGAACCCTTAACCAAATGAAGGGTAGCTCAACGCATCCGCAACAGTTATGTTACTCGGCGCAAGCAAAAATAATGCTTACAGGTATCTCTGTTGCAGCTCGTAAACGACTGACACTGATTTTGTCGAGATTCCGATGAGACGCTTTGCCTCCGTGTGCTGAAATACAAATATCTATTTTAATAGGAATGATATACTACTAGGTTTCAGAAGCGCTCAAAAAGTATCATACCCCCATGAGCTGCTTGTCCGATGACGCGTTTCACACTTCAGTGTTCTTACACCTTCATACGCTGTTATCGCCGCTTTTCATTATAGACAGTACGAAGCATAATACGCGGAGGAATGTATGTGTAGTAAAAGTGACTGCAGGACAAGAGAAACCTGCTTTAGAAATCGACGAGCAGCTAGCCTCAGGCTAGCTTGCAGCTTCTTATTGTCCGTCTTATACAAAACCATCATACTCGCACATATAATACCTACACGTAGCTGGGCTACACGCCGTGTCATTGCTCTTTACTCGTATGGATACAGACATCGTGCGAAGCCAGGCCGTGTGAGAGCGGCACGTCTCCGACGCTAGACAACCGTAGCAAGAAAGAATAACAAAATGAGATAAAAAGAAGAAAGAAGGGAATGAATAGAAAAAAGCTAATATCATATAGTAAGTTTTCTTGCTACGTGTTATTATGACCTTCCGGTAGTGCATTGATCGGAATATAGGTTATATGAGATTGCCCGTTGCGCGGTCTGGACTATTCGTTCTTTGGTACGAGTGCTAATTTCAACGCCGACAAGCGATAAGTTATAAAACATTTAACTGAAGTTAGTTGATGGCAATAATGAGTTGTGGTAGAATGAGGTTATTTTTTAGTTATTTGACTATTTAAAATCACGCGCGTCTTATCTCGCGTAGGCTGACGATCAAATTCGCGTAAATGAATTTTGTGCATAAAACAACCTTGAGATCAATAGAAGTCCCAGTCGAAGGTTCCCTTTAGAACGGATAGTTCTAAATAAATGGACAAAGGATTAAAGGAGAAAAATTTTATCCTGCGAAGGTGCGTATTACTTCTGACCTTTACTAGGACTTTTTTAGCTTCGCCACTAGAATTTAATGTATCCTTAATGGCAGGAGAGAACTGATTGAGTGGATTACCATAGGAAACCTACAGGTCGCAATGGCACTATTGAAATTCTTAATAGATATTTACTGACGATGCTAATAACCCTGGAAGTGTTGCTTGTGAGATGTTTCATTGGCATGCTTTTACCAACGGAACATTAGTACTTACGAGCCATACTTTGATTTCAAGCTAGATCTAAGATGTTCCTTTTATAAATTAATATATTCGCATGAAGCGATATATTTAGGTAGATTTTGTTTATTTGGAAGTGGACTCGGCTAGGGCCATCAGTGTTCATCTTCTCATTGGTCGGGTTTATACATACAGCCTAAGATAAACATCTGTTTAACATCAAAGATGATGCCTATTGTGGAAAATGTCTTATATTCATATATGTTAAAGTGGATACTTGCAGAATTTCAGCCGTACAGATCTAGTATGTTTATGGGCGTTCTCCACAAATGTTACTAGTACTGAATTTGAGTTAGGAAATATGTATTTGTCCCTCATATTCTATTTGCTGAATTATGATATATTGAATTAAACTGTCTTCTCGTTGGCTTCGTATTGGCCCGCAGTAACAGGTACTGCTAATGCTAATAGTTTTTATATTTATTTGACAACCATACTTGATTACAAGGTACCGTGATGTTTTTCCTCAGAGAAAATTTTCCAGAATCCGTCTCTTTTATCACGCGTTCGCTCATGAACAGAAAAATTCATGGGTATAAAGTAACCAAATTTTGTGATTATAAGGTGAATGTTTCTAGAAAGTGGTGCCCTTTTTCTCTATTTTTTTTTTCTGGGAACTTTGCGACTTTTATTGGGTTATAATCAGTCGGCGACGGAAGTCATCACTCGAAAGAGGCTACCCGGTAGCGCCAGCATTTTAACATTACGCGATGGTACGTTTTCGTGTGGCCGATATGTCAGCATCACTCCATCGTTGTGACTTTATTGCAATCACTGCAAAGTCCTTGAAACATATATCGCTTTTTTTTCACATATTGCTTTTTACCTTCTTTACTGTAAATCGTTTGTAAGCTAAAAGCCATAACGTTTTGTTCTTTATTATTATTATTATTTTATTTTTTTTTTTAATTTTTACAGCTAATTAGTTATCCAATATCAACAAATTATCGAAATTACGTATTTTATAAAGAATTTAGATCCTCATTAGGAGTCCAGCCGGTGTGCATTTCGCCAGACCTGTCTGAGGTATTTCCAATTAACTTAGAAAATACAGCGGCAAACATACAGCTGCAAAGCTTAATAATAATGCGTTGTTTTCATTGATTTTTGTTCACAGTTATTAATATCTGAGCATATTTTTTCCAACGCCGAGATGTGATCCAGCGTGGCAGTGACAAATGTGCCACAAGCGTATTATTTCGTAACGCAATGCTTGACAACGTTGCTGGAGCAGGACGCTTACCTTAGTTTGGTGTGGCCTGTTATATAAAACGATATACTCGTACGCTGACTGTAAGAGCAGCTTTGTATATCACGGCAAAAATTAGGCGTAAATAATTAAATCAGAGATATGCTCTGCTCTCCACGAAAAGCAGCGAGAGATATTTTCAGTCGTCAAGACGACGCCTACTGCGAAACATCATGTTACCAAATTGCCATAAAACTCATCTTGCGTTAGAAGGACGCTAAATCAGATGTGGTACAGTGTCGATCTTTTTTTACGAAAGCCCTTTGGCTGTTCGTATTGTGGAAACAAGTCGGCAGAATGGCTTACCAGCTGTAGCAGCTAGGATTTCATCCCACTAGAAAGTTCAGTCGAAATTAGTCTTGCTGGACTTATCTAAGACTTCTCCAAGAGACTTATGACATGGTAACAATATGTCGTGCTAACTATTTGCTAATACCGAATCAAGTTCTTAATATGGTTGTAGATATTAAAGTAAAACTAAATACCGAATCTCGAAAAGGACCCTGTACTACACTGATCGTATTCGGTACCATCAGGGACGTCTATGCAGGCACGTTCTTGACGATTTGCATTGTTACAAGTAAATATGTCAGACCGGTGTTTTTATTGCTGATTAGGGACAGATCTGCTTGTCCATGGACAGACTGTAGTAAGGAAAGTTTTTGCTATGATTCTTGTCACTACAGGAAGATACCATGCTTAAAGTAACTTGCTTATTTTCGAAAACTAATTCAATCTTAAAGAAAGCGAAAGAGGTGCAACAGGGCTTGTGGTATTGTAGTTCTAAGTCATCGTCTGAACTTACCTTAATAATATATCTCTCATTCACATGTGGGCCGGTTTGCTTTGTGAAATTCATTAGACATATATTTTAAATAGCCGCGTCACCTTCACGCTCGGCCATATATATATATATATTGGCCAGTTATCATTGTACAACTATGCACGTTGTCTGTGCTTCTCCATGATTTCCTATATGGTTAATTATCCCGAGTTTTTGTTCAAATTCTCCCATTGGCTTCTGCTTAGAAGAACTTACTCATGATTTTTTAACAGAATCCGGCTTGCAGTTGGTTCTTTAATGGAGCAGATTCCGAATGAAGGTTCTAAAAGGTGTACGACATCTCATTTATCGATAATAAACGTTATTCATAAGAAGTGTAGTAAAGGGTCACTGAAAGGTTAGTGCGTATTTGTAAAGTCAAAACGTATCATTACGGGAGCAGCACCTTGACATAATATCTTCATGCATGTCGAAAGCTCATCAAATACACATTTGAGCTATTTATGTGCGCATTAGGATAAGGGCATAGCTGACGAATGCCCCGGCCCGTTTCACTACTCTACAGCATCTGTTGCTACAACTTTTAGATCATAAGATACAATGATATTATTATTTACTATTTGTTTCAGTTATACATCATATGCATACTTGCTAGTGATACATAATAGATAAGATACTCCTTGCGACTGACTGTCACCTTTTGCCAATGAGCTATCAATAACGTCCCCTTTGGGAGGGGCGACATGCAAACTCATGATGGCCCGCAATGTCGCCAGACCTGAATAAAGGCAATTGAAGAAGGCCAAGAGATAAACTAGAGTGCTCATCCTAGCATCCTGCAGATGAGAATACGTCGGAAAGTAGCAAAGTACATACGGCCGTCATCACAAACCAGATAAAGATGGACAAAGAATACGTGGGCCTTTTGTTTTGTTGTCTGTCGTGCTAACAACAGTGGTCGTAGATGCATCCGTACACATGTCACTTCAAGTAGTCTCCAGTGTACTGTGGACACGTGCTAGATATATTTTCTGCTTAAAGTTCAGAGGTTTTGACTAGTCTCATCCTAACAATCGGTAGAAAACAAATTTTAGAGCTATATTTTTTTGAGTGGTGCGATTGAACCTTCTCTGCCTCGGGTCCCCCGCTCAAGGGCAAACATTTTTTCAGCTCTTTTCTCCTAAACTTCTCCACATGTTCGGTTAACATATGACTGAATTGCACGTGCCGTTACATTACCGGCGAATAGTGCTCTAGAATATGTCAGGGGGTACCATTGCAAAGCACGTAGGTTGACTCTAGCCTTACTAAGTCACATACAGACACATCGGTACAATTCAGGTTACACGTTGCCCAGCTGAAAACATTTGAAGAAGGCGTGCCAATATACTGCCATAGTACCATTGGTGTGATGAAACAAGCTCGACTATCACTCGTAAGCGATGTTGTATTCGTTTCCGTTACTAAACCATAATTGTTGCTATTTATTACCTTCTAGGTAGCATATGGACCGAGGGCCTGATATACTCAAATAAGTTTATGTGATACCTACAGATAAGATAAATTTATCACTATCTTATTTTCCTTATCTAACATATGTGTAGACGTAGCGCAACGGGTTTTGCTGTCCGGTTTCAAATTATGAGATACCATCATCAAATCTCGAAACTAAACTCAATTGTGCTGGCAGCGTAATGTGGGAAAAGCAAAGGTGGGCAGTACGGCAGTTTAATGACTTCGTCTATCGGCACTGTTTATGCAGTCTAATTGGCTTTTGATGACGAGTGGCCTTTTCCACCAAAGTCAAAGGCTCTAACATTTGGAAGGGCTGGGTACGCCCGTCAAAACGCATCGAGTAGTAGACATCAACAACACTGTGGGACTAAGCCCGGCTTTCTGTGTACGGGACGGATAGGTTTTCATCAATAACACTTAGTTTTCTGCCAGATACATGTTTACGTGTGTGAATGTCTTTACATAGTCTTGATCATAACCATAACTCATAAGGACAGCTGCCTGGTCGAATGCTTTGTGACTCTGTCACTATCAGCTCCTGCCATCTCATCTAGATGAGACGCTCGTGGCGAATATGATTTCGGAATGTCTCCAGCTGTCTCGGTTTAGCAGCCACAGATATTCGGGCCGAAACTAATTCGATAGGGATGGTGGACGGAGCGTAAGCAAGCTCGCTATGGCTGCCTACACTGGATCGGATAGGTACCGTGAAGGCAACTGCCACCAACAATAGGGATCAGCTTCGGGAAAACGAAATCTAATAGATAGTATCAGGAGTAGGCAACACTATCGGTGTTGTCTACTCCTGATATCGGGTTGTCGGAGGCCCGTAGGCCTCAACTAGCGACATCGAGACAGCATTGGCTGAAAGAAAGCCCAAATGTTCTTCCCGGCTACCTTCGTTGCTGATTTACCTACCGCCGCTCCACCTTAGCTATCGATCGCAGCGAACATCGGCCACCTATTCTACTCCGCCCTTTTGGCCTGTGTTGGCAGTAGATCCGAAGTTTGTGGCAGGTCGACCCGGCTAACTTTCATTAGAGAAAACGCAAGGCTTTCAGGATTCGTTTGTCTCCCTTTCTTCGTATGCTCCCATGAGAAGTTTTCCAATGAGACCAACGGCGGGTTCCCAGCTGTTGTTGGACGTTACGCGGACAGGTGGTTTCGTTTGCGGGGAATATCTGATCTGGACCTTGCCTGTCAATATGCCGCATCTATGTTTCTTCTCCTTGGTGCTTCCTTTCCTCCTTTCAAGTTTCCTGCCAGGAGCCATTATAATAATTTAGCTCTATCGCTGGTACCCCCACAACAGTAGCAGGAGACTCACTGCTATGTTGACCTACGAGGGCTGGAGCCTCTGGTGCCGTTTTTCCCTGTGGTCGCCTCTACCGATGCAAATCAAGAAACGTTACGCCCCGGAGCTCAAACGCACACTAGCGAGCCAGCAATCGCTCTCTGCAAGTGGAACTCCATCTAAGATTAGACGTGGTATCATTAGATGCAAGCAGGTAGACAGAGACCTCTGCGACTGGTTGGTCGGTCAGCTTGCAGTACTTGTAATAGTGGTGGTAGTGATTGCAGCAGCAGCTCGAACTGCCAAATAACTCGTACTGTGGGGTGTCCATCAATAAAAATGAAGCATTACAAATTGAAACTTCTTCTGTTCTATATATATATATATATACAGACAGACAGTCGAACAGACAGACAAACAATCAGACAGACAGACAATCAATCAGAGAGACAGACAGACAATCAGACAGACAGATAGTCGAACAGACAGACTGACAGACAGTCAAACAGACAGACAGACAGTCGAACAGACAGACAGACAGACAGTCGAACAGACAGACAGACAGACAGTCGAACAGACAGACAATCAATCAGACAGACAGTCGAACAGACAGAC
>NW_019214898.1:0-42819 GCF_002532875.2 Varroa jacobsoni | reverse complement strand
CATACATATATATATACATATATCATTGTTGTCGTTCATTATCGCCTAGTATTCTCAATTGGTTGGGCGTCTTCTTTAACCTTTTCGTACCCTCTCCCTCCCAACCCCACTCTTACCCCCTCCCCTCCTCCCACGTCATGTCCAGCACTTAACTCTCACACACACACACATGCACCCAACAAATTTCAAAGACACTGCACGAAACTCACATAACTTTCATCACTATCAGCATCAGTATTACACCGTTCTTATTTTTATTATACTGCAGCTCAACTTTCCCTCCTCCCAAGTTTAATTCATTTAACAGATTGAATCAGTGAAGTGGCCCGTGTTAGCCGCAGCCGCAGCTTAAACCGTACCGCCCTTTATGTACGTCAAAATCACTTGAAGTTAATTAAAGAAGCATCGGAAGTCTGAGGAGCGTTTTCAATGGAGTTTGCCATTGTTAGCACTTTTTTACCCGCTCCGCTGGAAAACATATGCTACATGTACTAATAGTAGAAGTATCTAGAGAGAGTCAGACCAATATGAAATCGTGTCAAGCTACAGAATTTGAACTCGTTTAATCAAGACTTAAGGAATTTAACTAAAGCTAAAATCTCTAAAAAACAAATTATCATTTATCAGAGGTGAAGATGTTGCTGCTGCTTCTAGCACGGAGTCAATCAATCTGCCATTCAATACTCACTCGCATATACAGACACGCAAACAATATATATAACGCGAATGAGTCTACCTAATCCGAAGAAAGGTAAATCTTTGGTTTTTTTTTTGGCGTGTTCAGTAACGGTTAGTTGTTAGCGTTGTTATTATTACAATCTTTGGTTTAGGCGAACGAGATGCACATTGCGGTGTGGTTTTCGTATTTTACGATCGTTGCTAGGATAGTATATCTCTGAACGCATGTAAGTTCAATGTAAAAACAACCATCCACTCTAATTAGTAGTGATGCGTCCAAATTATATTCTGCTTATGTCAAAGTACACATTACGTGGGACGCCAGTATCTATAGTATTTAGTGTTATTGGTTGTTATTAATATTTTTCGAGTTCGTGTCGCCGTTTGTTTGCTTCATACCCCCCACCGCCACCCCCCACACCCCCCGCCCAGCGACAAGGGTGGATCTGCAAATATATCTTCCGTGATGTCTAGAGCAAAATTGTGGGAACGTCGGCACGGGTCATACGGAAATACACTAACGCTAATAGCACTAGATGAACCGGTAAGGGCTTATCTCTGCCTCTTTATTTTGTGCTCACTTAACACAACAGTACAATACATTGCCAGGTTTAATACCTTTGTTGATATAATTGCTTCTATATTTCATATATTTCTCACACAAAGTTTACTTAGCACCGTAGATATCGTGCTCGCACTTGTCTGACGACGATGACGCTCACAAATCTTCGAGTCCCGCCGGTACTCTGTAAATTGTACTGCTAATCAACAGCTTTCTGTAGTTTGCAGGTGGATCGGAAAGAAGAAATGTGCTGGCTAAATTCGATATAGACAGTCGTGTGATAATAGCCTGCCTTGTGTCGCAGGCATCGTGCTAAGGGGCGGGGGTGGGGGTACGCTTAGTCTCTCTCTCTCTCTCGGGTCTACGTATGGGCATACGTGTGATTTTGTATCTGTGTACATGTACGTATGTGTGTCCGTCTGCGTTCACTTAGATCGCGGCATCTATCTGTGTTGTGATGGCGGTTGTACAAGCGAGTGCTCGTTCTATGAAGCAGCACGTGGTATTGCATTCGTAGGAACTGGTCGGAAGATATGAATCTGGTGGTATGCTAGTTTGCACCTACTATATAGGTTATTAGGCTTTGGCTTTATGGGTTATTACTCAAGTATCTAAATATATCAACCGTCCATATAGTATTTGAATTGCAGCTATATCGTTCTATTTTTCAGGTATAGAGCGTGCACTGTCTAGCAAAGCTCGGGGCATAACGTAATGCACACTTTCAATTGAGGTGGATCGTAGGTCTACGAGGACGTAACTAGTGGACCCGTTATCGAATAATTTATTATTTTTAATTGTTATTATTGTCGTTGTCATCCCTTTGGTTCTAAACTGATTTCTGCTTAATGACTGTAGTACTGCTATTCATCTTATACAGTTGCAGGTACGGATAGGAACTCGAGTCATGCTTGCTTTTTCCTCGAGTGTTGTCACGACCAACGTTTAGCTAGCGCACTTGCTAAACAATGCACGTTTTCTTGGTTGGCAAGGTACGTACCCATACATAACAATACGAATAACTTCCAGCATATAGAACAAAGACGCATTGCGTGGCTTAAGAGACGATCATATCCCTATAAAGCCGTTTAGGTTGGGTAAGGCACAGGCTCTTTCGGAAGGCACAACTACGCTCGCATCAACGATTATACGAAAATATACCCTTTTACATCTAAGAAAAAATACAGGACAATAGGCTAAATGTAAAGTGAATGCCCAGCTAGTTTTTTTCAAAAACATTAAAAAAATTGGACACGCACGCACACACAGACACACGCTTGGTCTCACCACCAAACAAAACCGTCCTCATTATCAATAACCCCACCAATCGCTAGTTGCTGTTATCCATTGTTGTGCAGTATTAACACAATACATATCATATCCGTTCTCGCGAGCGTCTAGACAGACATACGCGTCACTACATGTTATTATTTTTAATAATAATAATAATAATAATATTAGGCTCAAGAAGAAACGCCACCTACAAACGTGGCGAACAGGACGTCTTTCGTCGTCCTGTTTCAATAGCACAACTCTTTTCCATACAGCTCCGTCCCTCGTATGGCTCGTCACGCACAACAACGCAACCGCACGCACTCGTTCTGCCGTTCACTGGCACGCACAAACGGCATATTCATTGAAGCATATTCACACAGGCGCATTTACTTGCGTATGGCTTCGGAATTGGTTTTAAGTTCATGAAAACTATATACTTCTATCCGAAAATATAATCCGCATTATCAAAATCAGCAAACAATCATAATAAAGCCATCATTCCATAACCGCGGCTCAAATTGAGATAGTTAATTTAAAGTTACTCTAAAAATATAGATGTATTTGTCAAAACTTATTTGTATATACTGTAGTGCGATTTTTTTTGCCGAAAAAATGGCTTTATTTTCAAAGGGAAACTCTCGCGTGTCGCCTCTTCGTAAACACTGGTACATTACTAGTACTACGAACAAATCAATCAGCGTCTATTCGCACTTTATGCATCGTTCCAAAAAATGGCATCCTTCAGTTAGTATTTTGATTTTTTTTTTTGGAAAAATTCCTTGTTCTCACTGGATCTCCCCCTCTCGTCACACACAACGACGGCCACTTTACATCAAAATATCCATCTCATCATTATCGTTATCGTAATTATACCGTGTTGACAGAAGATTCTTTACTTCGCTTATAGCTACTGCTCGTCTCAGCTCGATGTTAATCCTAGCGTTATACTGGGGCAATGGACTGAAAAAATTCGTTGTTTATGAAGGAGACACAATACTAAAATATATATATGCCCCACGCACGAGCTATTACTATATGCAGATAATTTAATAGTTATATATCATATTTAGCTTCATGTATATATATTCGTATATATAGTTAGATTGGTTCTTTAAAACGTATATTGCTTATACTTTTTTGGACTTATGGTTAAAAAAATAAAATTGAAATATCTTTGTCGTTTTCCTCTATTCTCACTCACTACATGAAGCAAGTGCGAAAATTCGTCGAATCAAACATTGGGTAGATCCCCTAGGAAAAATGTGTGTAATCCTACACAAACAAATCCAGCGTGACCCTATGGGGATTGATAATCAGATAAGTTAAATGGTGCGCGTTCTCAACGACATCATTATGATGGCACGACATAATAACGATAACGCTGAAAAACTACGCACCCATTCCGGCAGGTCATTCCAACCCACGCAAGGATGTGCCGTCAGCTTGAGCTGACGACCGGAGCTTCTTTGGCATAGTTCCTTACTTCACAAATTTTGCATTTACCTCGTATTATCTTATAATGTATATGCAGTAATATATAATAGTTACAGTAATACTATCGTCGATCTCATCAATGGTAAAATCAACATATCCGTCACTAATGTCTTACTAGTACGCCTATATCTGTGTATATATAGAACAAGCGTATATATGTATATGTATATATATATATATATATATATATATATATATGTGTGTGTGTGCTTGGTACTTGGCGACCATGGGAATCTACTGCCGATCTCAACGGTCTAGCCGCGCGTTTCTTTTCGCTAACCTAGCTTGCGCGCGCTTCCATTCATTTTCTGCTTCTGCCCATGCCATAATACTAGTTGTTGTTATGCGTTTGTTTACCTAATGCTCGTTAGGTTCAGCGAATAACCTTCCCTATGCCCTACTAACACCATCCGAGGTCAAAAGCCCACTTTTGATACCTATTTGACAGACTTTCTCCACGAACTTAACTGCACGCGTGCCGAAAAATGCCGTAATCGACAAACAAACAACAATCTGTCCCGATATGTTCTACTAATTATTTTCTCACGTTTCGCTTGGCTAAACAATTTCGCTGGCTCGATTTTAGCGGGGGTGGTTTTCTTCGGCACGTTGTATGTCCATAGGTAATCTGTCTGAATGTGTGTACATTGAGATACAACGACAACCCCCGTAGTCGTTCCATTTTGAGGCGGACTCTTACCAGACCGTCTAGCCTCTTCATTCCACCCCAGATATGTATATATATATATGTGTATTATAAGCCCTTTTTCACAAATCGCAGCTTGCAATCGTGCTACTCTAAGCAACGGAAATTTAGACAGCGAAAACGTGAAGTTTTCCTAGAATCTTGTCGCATTTTTACGGTTAGCACTGACCGCTTCCGCAAAACTGTTGCTTCCTGTTCCTGACCTACAGGAAAATCATGATCATCATTATTATAACCATTATTCATTCACAACTTTTCGCCGACCCACTATTTACCCGAACCTTAACACAACCTATCCTCTCATAATACACATAAGCAATTATTTTTCCCTTCACCAGATGTAAGTCACTGAGTCACAATCAGCTTTCGAACAAAAAAACAATTCTAAAAAAATCGAGCAAATGAAAAAGTCACTCCAGGCACCGATAATATACCACGTTCAGCATCCGGATTCGATGGTGAGGGGGTCATCGTCATAAAAGTGAGCCCCCCTATAAGACCAAACCTTTGCCGCAACGTCCTTCTGCGTTTCTCCTTCGTTGAGTCGATGGCCAAGCACTGCTGATTTAGTTGCTGCTGCTGCTGCTGTCGATAGTGGTCTCTTCGAATCTAAAAGTTGTACGTGGGCAGTACGGTAAGAGTCGAATTGTTGTTAGTCCCGTTCGGCGAAGAGTCGAGGCTACCCTGTTTGGCGTGCACTGTTGCCACATGGCGTTTCAGGTTGAAGCCGAAGTTGCATGTGTACGAGCAAAGGTTACAGTTGTAGATTTTGCGATTCTGATCATGGAGCTTCATGTGCTTCATAAGGACGGGCCGAGACTTGAGGGTACGATTACACACCGGACAAATGAATAAGACTGGAGATAGCGATAAAGCTGCTATGCAAACAACGTCGCCGATCGTCGATGCACAGAGGTGGGCCATAGGCGATCCGATGGTTCGATCCACGCGAGCACAAGCGTTAAACCAGATGAGATGAAACACAAAAGAGGCAACAGAACCAGAAAAAAAAAAAAGAACACGCAACAGAATAAGGTGAAAATTACCTGTATTAGAAAAAGCTCTTCCGAACCAAAAATATCAGATACATGAAATGAAGCACACGGCAATCAACGACACAAATTGCAGGTAAAACAGAAACGATACGCGGTATCATACGAGTAACCAACGAAATCGGATAAGCAATGACTCTGGACATTAAAACGATGTCTCGATTCATGTCCGCACATTTCAGGGCGGAACAGAGCAGCGCTTCGTTCCCGTCCAGACACAACAAGCTAACATGCAAATGCCAGTTTAGTCAACAACAACCCCGGTCGGTATGGGCTTACACAATCGAACATGCAGATCTGGGTACGAAGTGTTATTACTCAGTGAATGAAATAGACGGTGTTATTTTGATTAGTGCTGCTCGTAGAGAATCTCATGCAAAAAGTGTTACAAAGTTCAACTAGAGTCCTGGCGCTTAAGTCTGAGCTTCAATCGAAGGACGACAATACGCTATTCCGGGGTGCCTGTCGCTGCCAGTGCAAAGCTCATGAAATGCTCTTTTTTCATTATCGAAACTTAAAATTCGTTCAGAACAGCGCCTAACGAGTGTTTTAAGCAAATGAATAATCGCAAATAATTTCGACAAGGTAACTGTTGGTAAACGGTACTTGTCGTCTTAGCTGAAACACGGGGCGAAGGTCTCCGGATCTAATCGATCGTATGTTTAACTCAACAATGCTGCAACGAGGACAATACGGGTTTGAAGCTAAAGACTTTGCAGATCGATGGAAATGTATGTTTTTTTTTTTCACTGACTACAAAATAAAAGAACACGAACGGCAGCCAGCTCGACAAACGGCGACCACTTCTTTTAATATTTTTCAAAGCATAACCAGAGTCGGTTTGTTCGCACAAAATGCAAATTCGACGATGACCAAATATTTCTGCTCGTCCACCTTAGGCGCCATCTTCCCGATCTTCCGCTGCGTGAAGGCTGGAAGAGTCGATAGAAAAGGGCGTTTAGATGCACGAGACTGGCGTTTGACTGCAATAGATCGCCAACGTCCATTCCCGTTGTTGGTGACGAATCGAAGGAGAACACCTGCAATATACACTGGTTCGAGAAAAAGACGAAGGAAAAAAGACAGCAGGAACAACGCCATACGGCAAATAAATGGCAAACAGGAACAGGATACAGCAGAACCACGACACTGCTGTAATTAAGCTGATGTTAATTAATTTGTTATGATTAGTATCATCAGATAAATAGGTGTGATACGAAACATAGTGACGATGCGGAAGTTCTGTGCGGCCATGTATTTGTTTTCAGAGTGAATTTAGGTTGCAGTTCGTGTTCTGCTACAATTCTTAGATGAGTTATCGTTGTTAGCAAATGACTGTATAGCTAAGTTGTGCCGGCAATGATCGCAGTTACTTGTTAAATTTTTATGTGCGTAGAGCCATCACCTAGTGTCATAGCCGGAGCCGCGTTGTATATAGTTTAATATGTGCTACCCTTCACCGCGTATGCATGTCTGAAGTCAACGAACGACATACTCGTCGAAAACTTCTCCCCAGGGGTGTCGCAGTTCTTGTCTAACAATGAAATTAACTTGCATATTATCAAGTGTGTACCTATTGACAGCCACAAATTGTACTTCGTAATATTTGTACAGTGCCGAACGGTGACCAAATTCATTAACCGAAGTAATAGAACTTTTCGATATCTACGTCCGGTAATTCAATTAGGTGTTAATTTAGGTGGCTGGACATCATCTCCGTCGTTAGTCAATTGGAGCAGAAACAATACGAGCCAAATCAATGCAAATGAATAAATAATCGAAAACACTATCAGCCTTGTACGCATAGTAAACCTCACTAATACGTGGTCTTTCGTGCTCAGTTATTACAACGCGCAGCTAAGTGACCGACCCAAACTTAAAAATCTCCCTTCAGTCGCCGCTATCTCTAAGCGTATTTCGCTATTTCAGCTGGAGTTCTACTCATAGAGTAACCCGTATGCTTCACGCGGATAACGAAGTTCCCATAAAAGTGATCCCGAGACCACAGACTTGAAGGAAGAAGCGTTTCTTGTTTAAAGTCCTAGCAGAGGCTTTTTGTGTCCTACGACGGCCATTTAAACCGCTAGATATCATTTCACACGATTGGCTCTCACCACGAAACAAAGTATGTCGAGCAAAAGATTCGAACCTAGGTTACTACGTGTCCCTTCCTGTAACAGTCACACACGTTACTCATTCTACTATCGAGGGAACAATAGCAGCTGGTTAGGTTTAGTCATATTATTGTTGCCATAAGACCTGCTACCAAAAACATTAGGTCCCGGGGACTAGTTGGTTTAAGTAGGCCATCAGGTATATACATGTACACAACATGAGGATCAATAAGCCAGAATTTTAATATCTTTGCAGAGGAACCATTTTAGCGTCGCATTTCACGTGCAACGAAGCGACGAGTGCGTAGTACCCTGTAAGATTTTGCTGCCCCGATCTTACGAAGCTTTTATCATCTAAAGAGAGATTTACACTTCAGGCCATTACGCATCCTAGATACACATTTTCCCACAACATCATCCTAAGAATCGTGAAACCTCTGGTGCTACCCACAGCACGGTATTTTGGCCGACGTCATAGTCGATACTGTTGCCCCCAAAGCTTCCAAACAGACCGATCTTGAACTGATAATCGGCTCCCGACAGTGGAACGATATCGTTTAAGAATTAGAGGAATTAGATCTGAGCAGTGAAGCCTGCGCGAGAGCTGATCATTATGACTATCCGAAACGAGCTTCTATCACGTGCGCATACATTCACAGACATGCGTGCACATCCAGCTGGCCTGCACCGCGGCACTTTGCTAGATCTGTCGTAAAGTTCATTGATCGCGTCTAACTAGCATGACTACGTCGTGCTAGGCGCAATGTCAACTACGGTTATCCCAACGACAACCAACATAGGACGACCTTGCTTTTGCTTGCAAATTTCGAACGTGGCTCAGCGGTCTCGTTCCTTTGCTGGCGGGCGCTTAGTCTGAAACCACCAACATTACGCCAGACTACTCAATGTATATCTGTGCGGCAATAACAGTGGAGCTTGCAGTCATAAAACAAGTTGAGCCACGAGTAAATCGGTTGAGAAGGTACAATTTATTTGCACTGTTAATCAACTGAAACTGATTTTTATGTATCGTATGTTTCGTTTCAAGGGCACATAATAGTCCAATGGTTGCAACGACAAACAGCTTCGTCTTATTCTTGAACGAACTGACTGATATACGAGGGCTCTGAAATGTATCGGGGGCACTTTGTCTACATTAGATTTCCATGGAGAATCGCGACTGGCATTGGGCCGTTTTGTAGGAAGGTCCATCTAATAATTAATTGCACGTCGGACGATCATCAGCCACCTCGTCCTTAGCATATATGGCTGCTGCTTCCAAATCCTTGACTCCGTCTCAGCCATATTTCGATTCGTATGTAGCATAACAACCGCGCCACTAATCACACTCACACATATACATATATGGGTGTGACTTGTCAGATGTATATACATATAGATATGTGATGATAGTGTATAGGAGAGATGTTACTACGTTTATATTAAGCAGGTCTACGCCAAGGTCTGCAGTGTGCAAAGTCGCGGAGCGTCATCAAATAGAGCTAATGTGTGTCCGTAAGCCCACTAAAAGGTTTTGAGTCTCATTCCACAACCACCTTGTTGTTCCATAGCTCTCATTGTTCGAGAGCTGAACCAATGCCAAAGCTGTAAGAAAGATCAGCAGGGGCCGACAAGGGGCACTATTACGATTGATCCTTACGGAAAGCTCATGGCGGTTACGAAATGACAGACGAAGAAACCTCAGCTGGACTAAATAAGATATAAATTAGTAGCGAACTAGGGGTAATTGGCTGTTTGCCTGACTGTTACTGCTACTACCGATGCAAAACGAGTGGGCGATGAAATCGAGACAACGGAACGACGCTATGGCAGTGCATTTCGACGCTGTTCGCTACTCCCCTCTGCGTCGTCGATGCTGACTCAGGTCGCACCGCTGCAACGTTCCATTCTTTCCATCCGTATAAATTCGTCGTCACCAGCAGCGTTAGTAACAGCAACGGTAGCACAACTGCCGCTTGTATGACAAACGTATACGATGCAGCCAGGGTGATGGAGTGATGAGGGTGACCTGGTGGGTGTGTGGGTGGAAGGTAGGAAGGCAAAGCTTGGTGGTTCACTCATCCGTCTGCCTGCCTGCCTGCCTGCCTGCCTGTATGCGTGTACGTCCACCTCCGCCAGCTGCTACTACTGCCACCCGCCACTCGATCCTTAAAAGTACTTGATAAGTACGCCGGCGACCGGCAGAGGGCGCTCTCGGGGGCTCCAACCGGAGCAACCAATCAGGCGTCGAGTCCACCAGTAGCATCAGCAGCAATATGGACTCGTTTACACAGGCGCGAATCGTTGTAATGAGAGCCAAATGGTGATGGTGACGAAATGACGATGACAACCTCGGCTAAAGCACAATGAGAGCGATATCGTCTGTAAAGTCGCACCCACGTTCGCCATCAAACGCATGGTGGCCTGCTTGCCAGCCAGGCTGCCTGTTGCCTGAGCGGATCAACCCTATGAGCAACTGCGCTGGAGGTAAGCATTTCGACAGAACACAAACATAGACACACACAGCCGCCAGGCATAGGCAATACAGGCGGCCCTGTTACAGCTGCGGCCGTTCGTTCAGCAGAGCTGAGACAGACGGGTCAGCCGATATTAACGACGCTGCCATTACGGTCGAGCCACTCTCAACACGCGCTGCTCTCACGATGATGCTCAAACCAGCAGCCCCAGACAACAAACCAAACGCCTCCCCTCACCCCCATCCGTTCATTTCGACTCGCTCCCTCCTCCTAGGACACATGGTTAGACGACGGAAGGATTGCACCGCAAGCAGGCATTGCTGCAGGCGAACAGCAGTAACCGACGCCGTGGCTTGTCGATGTCGTCATCGCCTTGATAGCTGTTAACATAACGAAACCCCGTTGAGTGAGGAGAAACTGATAGACAATCGCTCCGCCGATGAGCCGTCAGAGAGCTTATTCTGCTCGATGTAAAGGGAAGCGTTCCATGATTAAATAACGCTTATTCGGTTATTATTATTGTTGGTAGATGGTGTTTTATATTTGAGGGGGCTGTAAGCATAACTTACATTCCATATGCCTGAGAATGAAAAAACCAAAACTATAATGCGTCTAAGCGTGAAACAGGCCTCGCTCTTCGTGCGAAGAGCAGCTAATACAGGAGGATAATCTTCCGGTAAGACTGCATTTATAGTACTGATGTTACTTTTCGTTAATTTCACAATACGTGCAACACGCGGGTGGCATCGTTGTTTCTTCTAACGCAATCATATGACAAGAAGTATATAGCTAATTTCCGTCATCGATGCCCCCAGTAGAGCTGGTAAAGAGCTCATTATTCGAAGCAAGTTATAGGAGTAACGATACAAAACAACACTAAGATATCACCGAAAACTTAGCCGCAATTATTGCTCGCCTCCCGATGCCCTGACCTTAATATGTTTGACAATAAACTTAGACTAGAAATTAGAATTCGAAATGCCATCGTTTATGCGCTACGGAAATGATCAATCAGAGCGCAACATCATAGGCCGCGCGTATTTTAGATGTTGCCACGCTATATCTTTTCACTTAGCGACTCCAATACATATCGCTGCAAGTAGCATATTTATATGCACATTGGGTACTAAATAGAGACTTCACGCCTTCATAACTCGATACGCCAGGAACGTAGTAGCTCTGCGTTCTATGATGCGTCCTCAATGCCCCGCCGGTCAATGTGTAGCGCTTTTCTACTCGGCTGGAGTAGATGACGTGTACCATCAGGCAGTTTATTTCCACGCAGAAAAAATCCACCATTGGACCTCCGTCCCCACTCATCGACGGCGACATCAACATCACTGCGTAGGCGCCGGCGCCAGCGTCGGCGTATCGGTATCGGTCCGTCGCCGCCGCCGTCGTCGTCGTGGTAGTGGTACTACCGAAAGCCGATGAGAAAGCAGGCCAGGCGAGTTGTAAGCAAGTAAGCAAACGAACGCATAAGAGCCGCCATCCAATCCAACTTAACAGACATGAACGAACAACGGCGAACCGGTTCGTCATCCGCAGGAACATCCTCTACTGCCAAGCGTCGCTATCCCAGCGGCACCAAAGGCGATAATATAGCTGCTGCCGCTGCTGTTGGGGACAGCACAAGTGGCAGGCGTCGTGCTGGTCTGTGTCGGTTACTGCTGTTAACGCCGATGTCGCCGTCAGCAGAGCAAGCTGGCGGCCGAATCATCCACCTTATCTGGTAAAAACTGAGGAAACGGCAAGAGCGCGGACCATTTATACCGGTGACCTGGACGCAACCATGACAATCGGCTCGACCGACCGACCGACCGACCGACCAACCAACGGCCAGCGCAAGCGAGAACCAGAGACAAACCGGCCGACTCACAGAGCCCAACGCTGCTCCGTCCTGTAAAGCTCCTGCAGCCGAGAGAGACCAACGGTGCAGAGAAGAAAGGCAACCCAACACTAGTATCCCGATGAATGAACCGTCGAAACCACTGCGACCGCTACGGCCGCCGGCCAACGCTGGAGTATTGCTCGCCAGAAGCAGACTCGTTCACTCGCCAAATCACACATGCGCACGCTTACACAAAAACAGGAAAAAATAAGGGCAAGGAAAACAAAACAAGAAAACGCCTGGCATATTCGGTGTGATAATAACTATGGCGACAGTGGCAACAGCACCAGTTTGAAGAGCCCACGCACGGCCGGTACGTGGGACAGAGCGAGGCGACCGACTGCTTTTAACAGGACAGAAACAGAATACTAGAGAAACATGGGAAAATATCGAAAGAGCGTTACCACAAAACGGCACAGGAGGGCCATAACGGCTGCTCCATGAGCAGGAAAGCAGACGACGAACAACGGAGCGATGGACGCACCGACGCTCGCTCGCTCGCTCTCATGACGCTGTTACACCATTACGACGACGACGAGATCCACGCTGGCAAGCCCAGCGTTCAGCGATTTTAGCCAAGCGACGACCACAGCTTTAGGCGGTGCCTGGCTGGCAGCAAGGAGCGAAGGTAGCGGTGGTCGTGATGATAATGATGATGTCGGTCGTAGGTAAGACAGAGGTGATGGCGCAGTATGGCGCCGGCCTCTCGTTGCTGTCGTTCGTTGTGCAGGTTTGAGGTAGAGGCGGAATACCCCGAATCTCCAGTCCTTATCTAAAGTGGCGACAGCATGGATATAGCCAGACACGAGAAGACAACGAGTTAACAGGGACGACTGGACGCACAAGCAGACTCGTCGACGTAGAACCAGAGAGCTTACACCATCAGCACTTCCAGTGGCAAAGGATCAGCACACGCAACCCACTAAATTGTACTGACTGACAAAGAAAAGATCCGCCGTAACAGCACATTAAGTTTGTTGTTCTGTTCTATATTTCCTAAGGCAGGATGCGTTATAGGTGAACGAAAAATAGAAAGGCAGAGCAGGAGGAAGCGGAAACAAAAACCGGCAGCATCGGAATAGGGGCCGAGGGATGGCTCTGACCCCACACACACGCCACCGGTACTAATACCCACAAACCGTAGTGTGCGGCACGAAGCTATCCACGGAACGAGCACGACACAGATAGAAGAAGACTATTGCATGAGAACAATTATTATAGAGCAAACGCACTCAGCTGTTGTATGTTAAAGCGTATATACGTATTTATACATGTAGATAATATGTGTTAACTGAAAGCAGTAGGAGCTCCAGCGGCGGTAACGGGTAGCAGGCAGCGATGGAGGGCACAGGTCAGGTATCAAGGCCATCAGCTCTACCGAGGAAGAAGGCAACGTCGGTAAGGGTGGAGAAACAGTTATTCGAAACGAAATTAGTGTGTTCGTAGGAACCTGAAACTACGACCGACACACTACCATCGTTGCTGTCGAAAGACGACTACCTACCCACCAAATCAGCCGCTGCGTAAGAAAAGACCGTAAAGATGAAATAATACCCCGTGCATTCGTAGCAACATCATCATCTCGGCCGTTTAGACGACAAAGCGGAATCAAGACAGTCAAGTAAACCCTCAATCACAGGATCACCGTCCATCGTACACCGCTGGTTTAATACACGATGGATGAACACTGAACGTGATTACCTCAACGTTAATTTTCCGTTTTTCAATCAGTGTTTCACGCTAGATTCGAGCAACACGAATGTAGGAAGATCGCCCACAGTACAGAGAAACGTCGAAATACTGTTTTTTTTATTATTTGTGTAAGCTTAAAACACGATTGCAGCATAGACCCATGGCATCGTGTGCCTTTGCACGCATTCATATATATATGTATATGTAGGAGCTTAATTTGTACGTGTGACTCGATCACTATCTGCAGCAATTAAGCAACACATATACTATGGTAACAACTCTGTTATTCCGATAAAACAACGGCCCGTACCCGGCTATTGCCATTCATATGGACTGCTCAAAAAACCTTACCGTCCTCAGCAGTAGTGCCATTAGGAACTCATTTGAATAGAAGTATGAAGGCTAGCTTTCCTTTTTGGGCGTTACTGTTCGGCTATACGTTTTTTACAGCTCAAACATGTGCGTGTCATATGTTCTCTAACTCGTATCGTTAGCTTTTTGAGTAGACGAGATACCGGTTGGCGGTCCCGGCAAACGATACGCAATGTTTATCATGTGAAGTATTAGAAATCTTAATTCCAATTGTCACCCCAAGTAGCACCCCAGTGAGCTCCAGGTTTGCTAATATATAGCAACTATCGCCAACATACGCACTATAGTTGTCTCAAAAAGAAACTATACTAAGCAGACTACGTCTCTGACACGGACTTAATTTTTTCTTTTTTGCTTGATTCTGTCTTCATACTTTCCTCATCGTAATAGATACTGTATCTACACGCTCGGTCATATATTTCTGTATCTATTTCGGGGTCTTACAATGTGAACTCGCGTTTTCGAAGACAAATAAAGTTGATTCAGTCAAAACACGCCGCCTCAAGCGACTAAATAACGGAGAATGCTACTTAGCAGGAAAATTCGGTAAGTGTACCGATGCCTATTATATTCTAGTTACGTATACATAGTAACTCTGAAGTAAAGCCATCTAACCTACAGAACGGCAGGCTACGCCTGTACTAACTTTGCGTAAGTGTTCATTGAAGGCGGCCGGATACAGGGTGCAACACAAATTCGCTAGCAATCCTCATCTCATACAGATCTCTCGAATCGAAGCAAACCATGTTCTAATAGCGCCTCAGAATACACCAGCTAAAAACGATCGTCTCAGTTCTATACTGCACCCCTAATTGCAGATATCACTTAGAACTAATGGAGCAATTAACTTATACGCTGGACCACTACTATCTACCTACCGTCAACTCATAGCGGTTCAGTAGACAATTTAACTTTCAGTTGATTCGCTAACAGCTGAACTTTAGCCATTTCAGTTCGAGCCGAAAAAACGGCACTTGGTCAAAGCGTGTAGGAATAAAATGGCCATATAACGCCATAATCCTCGGTACGTTAGAAGAACGTTTTTTCGAGACCTTACAAGCATGGCATCGGCAGTGATACTCGACAGTAGCCTAGAAATTCGCGTTCGCGTTGTTGGTCGTCACTGAGGTACGCGTGCAGATATCCCAAGCGATCGCCGGCTTGTGGTAGCAATTCTTAATAAGATAAGGCTTGCATATATACATAAGCCTTGTGGCAATCGACGGTAAACAAAATTAAATTTGTAATAACATGCAAATAAGGCTTGTTATCGGAACAAACCCACTGTCTCACGACAGTGGGTTTGCTCCAATGATTCTTAATAAATGTCCCATAAGTATCTCTATAAGGGCGGTAGGAAACAATTCTCGCTCTATTCGTCAGGTCAAAGTTATTCTCCGCAGTAACAAATGTAAACAAATGCGAAACCAGTCAAATTAAGCTGCCCATTTATACTTCCCTATCAGTAATGTATGCTGGTTTTCCGTTGCGGACGTTTTTATACAATCTTATTAGAAACGATAAAGGGTGCAGACATGATTTGATCTTTTTATTGTTACGCTGTCCGAAAGAATTGCATGCTACCCTTCGTGCTTCACAATATGGCGTTAGGAGTTAAGAATGCTACAGTACCTTCTAACCGAATTTTAAACAATCCTAATACGACCAACGAGCCGTTCGAGAACCGAAAGTTTCAAATAGTTTGACCAGGTCATGTGTTTCTGTTGTATATTTATTATTTCCTGTACGTGGGCTTCCTGTGTTTTGCCAAACACATCCACTGATGTACATCCATATTTAAGTGTCTCGTGCGTGGTCACTGAAACAAAGCACTGCTGTTTGCCGTCTGGTTGCATAGATTCTTTTGCTCTGGCCTTCTCTTGCCTGCAACCACGTGTTAAGACCGGCTGTTTGATTGTCGTCAAGGCAGTGCACTTCGATGTAATTGGCAGGCCCTTTTCTCTTCATAATAGGCGTGTCCATCCCGTCTACCTTTTGAAAGCTGTTTCTTTCACTGTTATTAACGTCAGTTCCCTTGGCTTCGCGGCGTTACTTCATTTCTACGGCGAAGTATCGCCATATCAAGCTTATAACCCAGCAAACCAAACACGCCGAAACAGAGCCCATCATCATCAGCATTACAATAATCAGCAATTATGCCTAAGTCCACGGCCACCTTCATCCCTGAGGCTGCCATTAGCAATTCCGTATTGTTCGCACCGGCAGAAACGACAGTACTACTAATAGGGCGAACAACAGCGAAGCCATCCGGATCCCCGGAGCCGCAGGCGCACGACACTCGTTTTAGGTCCCACTTCATAGGCACCAATCCCCAGACTCGTCGGGGCAACGGCCATGATGGACTGGAGCTGATGTTGACTTTGGTGATGTAGCACTGATGATGTAGCGATGTATGTATGCCATGGGCAGTTAGGGAGGTTGGCAGGCGGACCCGTAAACGCATGGCCACGCATGGACCTTGGTGCGTTCAGCGTCACTGGCATCGTCCGGGATAGCGCCTGATGGCGGGTAAGAGCTGATCCTAACGTTGGTGCAGCCGCCGCGGCTCCACGAGGACGCACACCCGTCGCTGCGATGGCTGCGATCAGGCGAATCGTGCCTTACGCAGGCCGCGACGGCAGCTGAAGCAGCAACAGCAAAAAGCGAGCAACAAGCGAATGCAGGCAGCCACGACCTGTACCGTCGTGCCGTGCTATTCCATCTTATAATGTCGCATCCAGGCGTCGTCATCAGCATTCACATCATCATCAACAGCGGTACGTACAATTATAACTACAACACCGGCATCGAATAGTAGCCGGCAGAACGACCACCATCAATAGCAGCTGTGGCGGCCTCGCCGCCAACGCGGCGAATGCAAACGTTGCTTGATTGTACCTACTAAGTTAATAGCAACCTAGCTATTAATGGCGGTGCTAGTCTGATAGCGCAGGCTGCGTCTGTAAATCCTCTGAACGCCCAACAACGACAACAACATTACCTTGCTTACTGACGGCACGGCAGAAACCAAACCTACGCCGACGCCGTACTACATCACCACCTAGCTACGCCCCCTTCCCGGGCCACCATCGTTACTTTCCTACATGCATGGCTATGTCATCGTCGGCATGAACATCACCATCATCACTAGTAAACAGCATCAGGCACTGAAGCCGCGATGCAACAGCATTGCGTACAGCCACCAGCGCAGTAATACTGAGCGTGACGACGATGGTGCTTGCCCTCGAGCAAGCCAGCCAGCCAGTCAGCCAGCCAACAACCCGATGCCACTAGTTAACCGCAATAGTTCTGGTGGTAAGCGGACGGGTGGGTCAAGCAATAATACACACATACCGAAATATAATATCTATTTGCTGCTGTTAATACGGCGATAAACAGACATCGAAGCATAGAATAGGGGGAAAAGAGGCTGCAAGCATCGTATTCATGCTGTGGATGTTGCTGCTGCTGCTGCTGCTCCTATTCTGTAGCCATCCATGGCTTTCTACTGGTTGGTTGGCAAACCACAGCAAACGACGACAACAACAGCGAAGGCGACGGACGGTAGAGCCTCGGTGGGCCATATCATTTCATGCCATCCCCACACCAGCATCATCTGAAGCAGCAGACATAGCACGGCGCGCTTCGCTGCCTGGCGTTTCCCGTCGGCTTGCTTACTTGTTCGACGGGTGCGCGACAGGGCGACAAGCGGCGAGTCAACAGCAGGCGTCTCAACGAACCAGACAAGCAGCTAGCAACCAAGCGTGTGGGCGGCTGGGGAGCCGACGCGCTACCACCATCGCCATCACTAGCAGCAGCTTGCTCATCAACAACAGCGGCAACGAGGGCGAACGCTGCTACGGACAAGCATCAGCGACTGCAGTAGTTGTATCAGGCCGTCGAACTACAACAACAACAACAACAACAGTCGCAGAGACCTTATGAGTGGATATTGTTGTGGCTGAGCGACGGACGGGCCGGCCGACCGACCGACCGACCGAGGGAATGTTACTGCATCCATTGTTGTAGGAGGAAAGGAGTTCGACGAGTCTGCTGTCGTTGCCGCCGCCGTGGAACCCCTATGTTTACTGGACGTTTTATCACTGTGTTAAGGCTGAAAGGTAAAAGGTCGCAAACGGGAAAAAACTAAGAACACCTATAGCAACAGCCGTGTGTTACAGACACTGCTGACTATGGAACTATTCTATTCAATATCAGAATAGAGTTAGTTATCACCTGCAAAAACGATTGTTCCCATGGGCTGATTTAAGGGTACTCGGACGATTCCAGGCATGGACACGTACAGATATATCATCATGTAATATCGATAACGAAATTCTTATAATAACAAATACAGTCTGAACTGGCTCGTCGCGTATATACGATATATATCTACGTTAAGCTCGATCAGATGTGTCAACCAATAGGGCGGGGGGGGCTGTCAGGGACATGAAGCGTCGCCGTGATTTGTGGAAGGTTGCACCTCTTCTTTCTACTTCAGTGCGTGTCGCAGCGTATGTATCGTCATTTAACTGTTGGCGTGGCTAAAATGCTACGTCAATACACTTAGTCTAAGAAAAACGGGTCATCAACGTCTTTACAATCTTCAACATGCTCACTGCACTGCCCCCTAAGGATTATCATAGTGATACTGCTGCCGTTGTTGTTGATGATGATGATGACAGTGGATATCCAAAGATGATGAGACGAAGAGGTGGCGTCGGCCGCATCAATGACAGTCAGTGGCCACGAACGGCAACCAAAGCACAACTTCAATGGCAAAATAGATATAGATATATTATCAAAATATACATTATCGTGTATTTTAGGCCTTCTCTATTTCGCACCGCTGCTCGCTCTCTTCTTCGTCATCCTGTTGCTTCTGTATGGACGGTTCAGATGACACAAGAAACTCAGCCCCAGCAATCGCTACTGGCGTTTTGCTCTCTTTGCAAGCGGGCGTTATACCTTCTGATGAAGGAAGCAAACAACGCGCAATGAATGAATGAATGACAGGTTTGATAGACGGTGCTATCGTTAAGAGTGTCGCATCCGCCAAAAGCAATGTCGTTACCTTCCACCTTGCTACAGTAATAACAATGGCACGATCCGTGCTAATACGAGATGAAGCTCGCGTTTTTGCCCATGTCAGCAGTCAGCATTCAAGTCCCATAAAATACTTAAGAGCTTCAATAGTTTAGCTACCTATAAATTGTACAGGCAACATTTGAGCTAAGTACCTTATTCGTCCTCTTACTGGGTTACTCTAATATTCTAAAGATTCTGTAATTTAGATTCTGTCAGCTTATATCGAAGTCTTTGCAGCTCTCACGTACACGTAGATGATGTATATATATACATACATACATATATATACACACATGTACGTGTATCTGTATCTGTAGCTCTAAGAATAAGAAATTCATGGTGATTCGTGCTATTCAAAACCAAGGCATCGATCCTTGCCAACTTGTCTCATTTTAACACGGCTCAGTATTGCTGTAACTTTAATTTCACTTTATTAGCGCCGTTGCTTGTAGAAAGCTGTTATCTTCGAGCTACAGATCACGCCTTCCAGACATCTCACACTCAGGGAGGAAGCGATCAAAAGCATCATCGGCCATCATTCAAAGCTTTTCGATACCGTCGAGTCGATAGCTAATAGGATGAGACTTCAATATCGTTTGTACGCCCGCGCTGTCTCAAAGTCAGACATCCTCCGGTGACAACTGACAAGGTAGTCGTTTATATATATATATATATATATATATATATATACAATTGTAGAATGAAACAAAGTTAAACCCTCGATGGTAAAACAGAGAGATGAGATGCATCTTCCGCTTCCGATTTTCGTCTAGACAATAGTCGCACAGATGTGACAGCCACAGCGATCACCTTTCTGACCTGGCAATAACGGACCACGGCATACGAGATGCCCCTCATAGAATCCCCGTACATCATAACTAACTTAGCTAAATCGTTAGATTATTTTTTTGCCTGGCCAGAACATTAACTAGCCCCCAGCTAGTAGAGCAAAGCAAACGCAAACCTGCGGGTTTAGTCGCGTAGTTGAGATCTCTTGTCGCTGCGTCTACCCCTTTCCTTATACTTCACGACCGACAACACCGTCACCGTCACCGCCGTCGTCGTCGGCGCCGGCGCCGCCGCCGCCGCCACCGCCACCGCCACCGCCGACAACATTTCAAACGAAGCCATCGTGAGCGTGACGGCACTACTTCTTTAGCATTATGTAAAAGAAGGAGAAGTCAGAAAGATCGAGGGTAAACAGCAGCGGCCTCAATGGCTGCCTACCGAGCTGGCTGTGAGTAACGAAAGTGAAACCTATTCGATCTGCATGCGTTACAGCATTGCCAGAATGCCATCTACTATAGCGCCAGCAGCAGCAACAGCGACGTCATCATAAAAAAAAGACAACGAAGGAGCCGATTTGCCGCCGCCGCTGTCGCTGTTAGCTCCGTTCGCGGACTTTCTTCAACTCGTCGTCTCAACAACACCAAGAGAGTCAGTAGTACTGCGAGCGCACCGAAGAAGACTCAACGGCAGCGGCGGAAACGACGCTAAAACAGCCCTCGACAGCGATGATGCCGGCGATACAGCCACGTTAAAGCAACAATAACAGACGTTAGTTTTTTTTTTCTCGAATTCTGCTTATTCTGCTGCTGCTGCTGTTTATCTGTATATGCTATTGCCCCGTTTGTGTCTATGTGCCGTGGACGGGGTGCTCTGAGCGGCATCAGCGGCAGTCATCTTGAGGCCGTTTCATGGCGTTCGCTGCACTGAGCAGTGGCAGCAATAATACTAGTAAGAGTGGTTAGAACGAGGCTGGCGCCGAGGGAGCGACCAAACTGCTTGATGTATTTGCGTCTGTGATTCTCTGTCTTCTGTGTATAGATGTGTATGTATGTATGTATGTATGTATGTATGTCTCTGTGCGTGCGTGACTGAGTGCGCGAGTCTAGATTAGTGAGCGATTGTGTGTACATTCTTCCAGCCTGTGCGGCTTGCCCTGTGCTTCTGTCTGTCCGTCTATTGGTCTGTTGGTTAGCTGTGTGCGCTCGGCTGGTGAACGAGCCCGGCGCCCCGCCGCGCTCATTTGGAAGTTTTCCAAAGAGCGACCGCGCACCCGCGCGAGGGTCTTCGTGCCCACCATCAGCATAACCGGCGCTGGTAGCTCTGGCAACTCAACGCTGCCACACCACAGCAGCGCAGACGCACACGGATGGACACACATACAAACTGTGAGAAAAGAGCTGCCTTCTGGTGTACCAGACATCAGAAAGAAGAAGAAGAAAACTCATGTTAACTGCTGCTGCCCCATCGTCAACAGTCACTGCTACGTTTCCCATTATCCTTCCTTTAGGAACAGCAGCAGCGGTCATGAGAAGCGACACCGTCGCTGCTGCAGCTGCCATCACCGCCGTAGTTACTCTCGCTTCTTTGAAGATGCGGCCATGCTGCATGGCTCTTCTGTCCCTGCGCACCTCCATCTTACCCCGGTTTTGTTCATCCTCACCAGATAAATTATTAGCTGAGAAGTCGCTTTGAGTCATTTAAGGCTCTAGTCGACGGTACGCTTAGCGAGTTGCAGAATCATCCGTCGAAGAGATGCTAAGCAGACGATGCTTCGAGGTCGAGAGGAATGGGGAAAATATGCGAGGGAATCGCCACAATATCCATACAAGTACGAAAAGCTGTCTCCCGTGTGAAGTTTGTCTGATTCGTCGGATAGGTGTGCTTTACTATATGCCCTTGGCGCGGGTGGCAGTGACGAGGTTGGCTGCATGCTAATAATAACTGGCAATAATCAGCAGACGTCACTCATGGTAATCTATCTATATATCCGCACAGGTATCGGCCCACACGGGAGCAACGCGTTGCAATGCCCCGCGCGGTTTTGTCACTGTCCGTTATATACAGTGTTCTAGGTGATGAGATGCTAGCGAGGAACGAACGCAAAACGAATGACGATGTCACCACTACAAACTAACAGACAACGGTTACATTGTTTTTACTGTTGTCGTTGTTGTTCACGTAAAACGTAGCCGTCAACACTGGCCGAGCTCCCATGACCACTAGAGCGTCGTCTCCTGTGACGACCGCTGGTTATCCCCCCGTATTGTTTCTCGCTGTGTACTCAAACAGCGAGCCACGCAGTCGGTACCAAAGCAGCAAAGACGATCCGACCAGCTGACCGTGGGAGGTGAACAAGAACCGTTCCCACGTCGGGCCGTTTATACGTATTGAACGTCGATACCCTACACGATTGCCGCATCATAGAATTAGGCACAACCCACAATTGCCGCAACAACATAACTATGCGAGTAACATAGACATTATATATGATGTCATCGTACTGAGCCTAGAGTGCGCTGTACAGGAGTATTGGGGTATCATTCTGTTTGAAGTCGATATTGCTTATTAAGGCAAGATCCTCACAAGAGGCGTGAATGCTCCTAGCAAATATATATAGTATTTAGCTGCGGCCTCTAATGCAATTCTCATTACAAACGGCAACAGTCTTGTAATCCATTTCGATAACAATTCTTCTCGTTTGTGAATTCCATCCCAGTACCTGTCAAAGGGTTCAGACGTCGTGTCTTACCTATTACACTCAATAGATGAGACAGGGAAATGCCTGAAACATATCTTAATCTACCCAAACAATCTCTATATATCCACTTTCAATATAAAGAATTCAGCACAAGCTTATATATGATCACTGCCCTTTGCCTGTTCCTCGATGTAATATTATAATCGAAGAGCAATATAAATCGGACACTGTCAATTCTTTGTAATATTCAAAATTTTAAGTATAAAGCACGATTTCTGCTAGAACCCTCTTTTTCTGTCCTATCATCGCATTTGAATGTCAATTGTTGTCGAATATTCTACAGATGCGATATACCATGGGCAGCGCAGCGTAAAATGTGCCCTGTCATGTTAGCTAGGCGTTTGTACTGCGAATCTCTCTCACTTAGGGCCCCAAGCCGACTCAAACAGTTAGTTGCTACTTGTTCACGGTCGCGCCAAAGGAACTGAAGGGCTTGCTGTTCGCCGCAAAGGCCGAAAGCCCCACCAGTCCAAACGAAAGAAAAGAGGGAGAAACGTTAAGAGCGCGACTAAGCGGCGGAACCAGCAGGCTACGCCATCATCGCCGCTACCGATGCCAACGGCAAAGGCCACTTGTCGGTTCTGAAGTCAGATTAGGGGGCTGGCTAACTCCTGGATCCTATCAGGGCTGCTTCGCGACCACGGCCGGTACGAAGGAACGGATTTTACCCGATCCTAAAGGAATGAGGCAAGACAACAACATGGATCCCTCCCACAGCCTCAGTCGTAGCTGGCGTTCTGTGCATGTGTTCATGTGAATGTATGTGTGTGTGTGTGTGTGTGTGTGGCGTGTGTGCGTGTGCCCCAGTCTGCCGTTAGCACTTTCTTTCGTCTGTTCCGGCCGCAGCAACAGAAGCAGCAGCAGCAGCAGCAGCAGCAGTAAAAACAGAGAAGATCGTGGGGATTTGTGATGAGCGTTGTATTATTCTGCCTTTCCTCTAGTTGTCCGTAGGGCGACAATCTTTTTGTCGTCTTCTCTCTGTCCTGTGTGTGTGTGTGTGTTTCTGTCTATCTGGCTGGTTGGCTGGCTGGCTGACTGGCTAGCTAGCCGGGCGTCCGTCTGGCTGCCAGTAATCTCAGTATGCACGCCGGCCACAGGACATCAGCCGCGACAGAGCACAGCTTTGGGTATTCGTAAGTGCTGCAGGAGGACCGGAAAGGGGGAGATGACTCCGCATAGCTATAACATAGCAGGGCCAGTGGCAAATCATGCGGTATTACCGGCCGTACACAGAAGAACTGCTATTCCCATCTTCTTGCTGTCCTCAGTTTTCTGAATATAATCCAACCCCCAAAGAGTGGGTTGGGCGATTGCTCCGAACGATGAGCAACACAAGGAAAACGACGACGGAGTCGACGAAGCGAAGTCTGTAGCGGCGGCGTCGACGCCAAAGGAGAATTCAAGTACAACTATGGCCTGTTACAAGTACTACAGTACTATTAACAGTCACTGATGCCATTATTGCAAGGTTATAATCCAGCGAGCAAAACTCTCAACGAAGAACCGTCACAACGATTATTATACAATGTTATATCTACACGTAAGTGCCGGTCAATAACATAAAGAACATGAATTTACTACTTTTTGTCATGGTGTGCTCGTAACGTTGTCATGTTGATTCCTGTATCTAAAGGTTAGGTCTGTCTAGCTGAAATGGCCCTAAAAATTGGTCTACTAATTCTGACGAACTGGGAGCCCATTTGAATCCTCGTTTGACGCGCGCGACTCATCCAAACAATATTAGAATGCATAACGTGTACTCCTGTACAAGGTTATGCAATCATCGTGTTCGACAAGTCTATTGCTGCTGTACGACACTGTTGTCTATTAAAAAATGTATTAAGTTCAATAGGTTTTTTTTTTTTTTTTTTTTTGTTTTAGTTTCTTGACTTGCAGTCGGCACCTTCCAGATCTTCAACACCCGACTTGAGTTAAAGTCGACTAGAAGAACTGAGAGAAAAATAGAAACTGTTTTTACTATTGCCGCGTAAACAGCACAACTTCATGATAGTTACGTAAAACCTGATATAATATACACAAACAAGAACACTAACGTTTGTTTGTCACGGATAAATTTAAATAAAGCCTCAGAGCACTAGTTGCGACGTGGGCTTTGCGTCTGAGAGATTTGACTTGAGATCGCAACTGAACGAGTCACAATCGGCAGTCACTTAGACGATTAGTTTATAGCACGCCCTGTTTATCATACATTATGTTTGTGCGTCATGGTTTTCATCATGCTGCCTCCAAGTTACCATCACAATCAAATCATCCTTACGGCTATAACTATCTAGTGCTGTTTTTTGCAATCGGATACCATTTCAATTGCCCGAATATTGCACAATACTTCCAGTAACAATCCTAAGACACTTAGGACACTGATAGTTCTGCTATTCTATAGAGTCATAAAGGTCGATTCGAGTTACCGCGTCATAGCAGCAACAGAACGGGTTCGACTATAAAATATCGGAAATAATAAGGCACAATCCAAGCGGTCTCTAGTTGACTAAGCAATATTATTATTGAACGGTTAAAGTTTCTCTTCCGGTCAAATTTATCGCATCACGGCAACAGAATCGCCATTGTCAAACGACAGACGTTGCCGCAAACCTTGACTGCGCAAGATTGCTACGTCACAATGGATTTCATTGAGCTATGTAGCCATTACTTAGCCCCCTTGTGCTCACATCGAGAGCGGAAACTGTTAATTCTATTGCGTGGCTCTAAAAGTCGCGTAACGTCTGTAATGCAAGAAACAAGTTGAGCGCAAAGCAAAAATCATTCGAGTCAGAACAGCGCTTCCAAACGCCAAAGTTAGAAAGGCAACATGAGCAACATAGAAAGAACAAAACACTCGCTAACAAACCCAAAATCTCTCGCGATTGCGGAGGGTGAGTCCTTCCGCCAGCTGTAACTACGCCTCACACTTCTTTCTAGGAACGTAGCTATCAGGGAAATTATGCAAGTGGATTGTCGTCCATTCGGAAAGCGTCACCAAAAGACCAAGTGTCCTCCCTCTAGTCCGCGCGTCTGCCCTATCGAAGGGCCATTACGTGCACAATTCTACCGGATAAAGAAATACGCGTACGAATGCTCCTTCTCCTTTCTCCCTCATACCTGACAAAGCTAGCGTCATCTGTCCGGCGCGTATTGCGTGTCTGAAGTCCTTTTCTGAAAGAACTATCATGTAAGGGTAGCATTTTCTTAACCTTAGAACAGCATGCAGCTGGGGGTTGTCTAGTATCTTAAACATGGTAACTGCTTGTCTCATGTACGGGTTTCCATAAAACAATTACTCGCTGATACACTCATTAGCAGCAGCGACGGCGAGCAGCGTGATCATTGTCGGTCATCGTTATCACCCAGCCAATACGTTGTAGCATAGCACGACACAGACTACCGAATACCCAATTCAAAGGCCCCAGTATTACGAACAGCCTGTAATCGTACTCTACCACAATGTTAGATTTTAGCTAGTATGGCTATCGTGCTACTATTGTAGTAGAGGTTCGAAACTAGTCGGGCTTCCTTGTTCGCCTCTCGTATACAACGAACGAGTCGATCGTCAGCCGAGCAGCCAACGCGTGCTGGAAATGCACACGCCGGCAGTCCAGGGCCAAAGACAACCAATGCGGAGCGTCGTATTCGAGTTTAAGCATTCGTCATCGTATAACAATCACGTCACAGTCATGAATCTCTGTGTGATTGTTTATGTGCGTCAGTGCCTGTTTGTTGTTTAGACGGGGTCGTCGTAGACGACGGCTTGGGTGCTTTGTGGGTATGAAGTCGGTGCGACCATACGCCGCATTAATTTCTAGAACAGCTTACCGGTTAAACTTCCTCTCCTGCCATTGACTAGACGCGGTCGAGCCACACCGACGGATTGACTAGCTCGTATCTATCTTTTCCTTTATCGATGGTATCGGCGTGTGAACGATTGCGTGACAAAACAAGACAAAAGCTAAGGCAATCAAAGATGCAAGCCCAGCAGAGCAAACCGCAGTAGTGTTTAGCTGGGCAGGTTTGATACACGCGTTGATCAAAACGTGTAAAAAGTCGCCAACGAATTAAAATAGTCTTGAAAGCTTTGTTTTGAGACTTACAACTGGGCTGAGCACGGTAAGCGGTTGATCACAATTCACCATACTTCGGGCGTACGCGTAGGATATCGTAGATTGCACGTACTATAGACCGATCAGCAATAGTGTGCTCTGAGTTCACAATCTTATTTGTGGCTTTCTCACTTGCTTTTCGTCTTTGTTTAATCCTTAGCACGACGACATTTGTCGGACTGTTGACTCTGATCTGTTTGTGCAAAAGCGGCGGCGGCGGCGGCGGCGGCGGCGGCGGCGACGGCGACGGCGACGGCGACGGCGACAACGAGGACAACAACAATAACTTCTAATATAGTGGGTAACAGCCATTTGAATCTGTGCGGTTATCGGAATATTATAGGCTTCAGTTCTTTTCATACAGCCTTATTATCCACATGCTGCTGCTGCTTATGATGATCATAACAGGACACGCGCAGCAGACACGCATGGCTCTCGCGAAGTTGTCTGACGGTTGAAGGTTGTAACTCGGTAACTACTCGTGACGAAGGTGATCACAGTAATAAAGTCGATGGCAATTAGAAATTTTATATACACCAATCCAGTTTTCCAATAGTTATAGCTCTTTCACGAATTATATGATATGATCAGGTGGATGAATGGGCATGCACGAACTCACACAATCATTAGGCGATAACATTTATCGGCGCCACTATTTCACACGAAACTGTTGTACACGCAGTCAAGAATTGTAATAATAACAACAGCACAAGCGCGTGTGAATCATGAAATGCCGACATCCGCTGCTAATCGCACTCCAGCAAAGGGAGATCATTTCGAATGGCAGTGATCTCAGGCCAACCAATCCGACGCATCAGATTATTCGTTTGGGGGTATCCGTCCGATTGTCTATCTCGTTGTCGTAACATTTACGGCCGTAACATCAACAGCGGCGTTACGCTGATGCGCGCGAATACAGAAAGCATTTGTCATTTTTTAAAACGTCGTTGGGTACAACAAAATAAGGAGAAAATTCTTGTTGTTGCCCGACGACTAGCTCTCTTCTTGAACGTCAAAAGACATTCAAAGAACTGGCGACAAATAAACGACTGTTGCTGGCCACAACAGCGGTGATGATAACAACAACACAACTGTTTATGCGCGAGGTGGGGCTTCTTCCTTTTCTTTTTCGCGGCATTGGCGTTCGACGGCCGAACGAACCAATCCATCGTGAAAACGAAGTAACTGGAGGGTTCGGCCCCCGAGTCGACTTCGCTTTTGCACGGGACCCTTACTTGCTGGCTGTACATCGCGATCGTCGATCGCGCTCTGCCTACTCCTGTTGTTGCCGTTGGCTCGAATTCGCTTCTCGTTTACCGACCTACCGCGCCGCTCCTTCCTCAGCATGGGGCGCTTTGCGCTTGTTGGCTGGGTAGCGCGAGCCAAACGATGAGGTTTTCATCGATCGATGACTAGATGCCTCCGGCGTCCGCTGAGAATGGGCAAGCAACTGGGTATGATTTTCACTAAAGCTTGCAGCGAAACTCGAACCAACGTATCTCATTCGCCTCAGCAGTATTAAACGTTCAGTGATTGACCATCATATCATAAATTAGTTACTGGCCCAACGAGGGTTAGTCGTCTAAATGAGTTTGTCACGATGTCTTTCCAGCTGGTTACTCAGACGTGGCGCACTACAACGCATCTAGTCTTCGCCGAACGAGTGAATGCGGGCGAGCGCAACTGAGTGGCGAGGAGGTTGCGATGTTATCCGAGGAGTGCAGCCGCGGCGTCAGTAACAGCGGGAGCAGTAGCGGCCACACCGACGGCTGAGGGTGGATAGTGGCTGCTATGTGTGTTGCGCTGGCTGCTGGTGGACTGGTGGCCATAGAATCACTACTGGCTTGTACTATGCTGAGGCAAAAGCTGTCGCCGGCTATAGCTGAGTTGAGTAAGCCTGACTGCTGCCCTTATTGTTACTGCCGATCGGCCTGGATGGCCAGCTAACGTAGCTAGGCGACTGCTCACTCATGGTAGTAACGGTGGTGGTTAGGAGCCGCCGTTGCTGCTGGTCTCTGCGCTGATCATGGCTCTGGGCGACAACAGCTCGCGCTACGTCGGGTGTCCTCATCGACGACCGGCCGGTTATTCGGATGGGCTGCATCGGGCCGTCGCGATCTGCCGCAACGAGCCATATAGCTGCCGCTGCTGCGGTGACTGTTGTCGTTGTTGTTTCCGTAAGCGTTGTTGTTGGCCGGGATGCCAAGGCGACAATTGAGGGGAGGCTTTAGCTGACGTTGCTTGTTGCCACCCTACCCGTGATCGTCATTGACTGGTTCGTTGACTCCCGGGGGCTTCCTTCCTTTGCTCGGGACGATGGCCCTCCGAGAGACTGCGATTGGCAGCAAACAGCTATAAACTCTGCTACTGTGGCACCAGAAAGCCGCACCAGAACAGCAGCGTTATCTCGCTGGTCGGACAGCACAGCAACTCCACCTCAACAATTAAAGAAATAGCAAACAGAAACCGCCCCGCGCGGAATCGACAAAATCGCCGACCCAACAACCCATTGAGAGGCTGAAAAAACAAATACCATATGCGTACAGCGCATTCTAGACAGAGGTGAGGCTACAAGACGGTATTGTCCTTCGGACAAAAATTACTATAGACTAAACACCATTGCCACGCTACAGACTATCCGACATGATTGTTGTCTATTTAACTGGGGTTGTCTCTAATTGCTGCCGCCGCCTTAGACATATCATACAGATTTCGCGTGTCCGTTCATTGTTGCTTGTAAGTATGCCTTTGGTCGCTGCAGTAAGCGGCCGCAGTAGCAATAGCTACAAACCAAGCATGAAGCGGACAAATAGTCTTTGTATTGAGTGGGTGTATGTTCCGCAGCCACGGCAAGATACCCATCAGCCAATACAGGTACTGCACTTACTTTACCCTATATTTGTATCATTGAGTTTTTGTAATTTGTAGCTTTGTTGCTACATCCGCATCTAATGCGGCTCGCCTCTCCGAATCGTTTTATTCTATATCTGCCTATCCTTGCCTATTGTCTGACGCGAATCGTATGCCGCTCACACATCAGATCAACAGACGGACGGACGGACGGACGGACACCTTGATAGACAAATACAAAGTCAGGCAGTACTAGCCACTACTTAGCGGCAAGGGCTGGCGGTTAACCTGTACTATTACCTGATACATGAGTTGGGAGGGGAAATAGAAAAGGAAGAGATTGCGCTTCGTGAGACCCAATCCCAGGCTAATTTAGCCTACTGCCGGTGCGCAGCACAGCCGTTTATCCTTTACGTCAGCGTCAAATATGACGACTTGTTTTTAGGTTGCAGATAAACCGCCACTGAGTCCTCAAAGCTATGAAAATGGTATCAGTATCTGAAGGCAGCTGAATTAAACACGAACAAAACGAAAAATAGTATTAAGACACTGCTGCTGGTGTTATCGACGTTCACAGCTTTGGTACAAGCAAAAGCATCTTAAAGATTAATCATAATAGTAGGAGCGAGCGGAAAAAAATGTGTTATCTTTTTCTTCAATAGTCCTTATGGCTATATATTTTTTAAGACATTTTCAGTTTTCGCAACAATTTGTTGCGAGCTTTCTAAGTTACTTTTTTGCTCTTATGCAACTAGATATGGATAATGATAATAATAATAATCAATACATATATAGTATATACATATATACTTCTGTCATGGCAAGACACAGTTAGTTATAATTGGTATCGATCGCATTTGTTACTCAATCATCTCAAAGTCAATCTCTTGGATTTTAGAGACAACGCCATCTTGTAATGGCGCCATTGTCAGACCGCCGCTGTTCCTGTTGTTGCTGAGACGCCCAGCATATACAAACGCTAACATCAGCAGCCGCAGTAGCCAAGACGGAGGTGGGTGGACGACATCGAGAACGCCTACGAGGCAGTCGCAGCGGCCATAGCGTAACACAGTGTAAAACCACTGCGCTTGGCAACTATGGCGGCGGCACATCGAAGAAATCGAATGCCAAAGACGCTTCTCGCATTAGGCCCGAATAGGCGCTCGTTCGTCCGCTCGCGGTGATGTGGCTGGGGGATGGGAGGGAACTGGGGAACACCGAGGAGTTGTACAGAGGGAGCGGCTATTTCATGTCGTTCGTTCACGAAATGGCGCCGGCGGTACCAGTAGCGACAGCGTCGGCCAACAATGATGATGGCGATGGCTGCCGTGGTGCTGACGCTCGGTCGAGTTCAGGCGGCGGTGCCTGCTGACTGCCACTGCCACCGTTCAAACGCCGAGTGATGATTCAGCAACATGCTGCTCCTATAGCTATGACTGCTACGCCTCGGATACCGCTATTGAGCATGCGAATAAGGAGGCTGTAGCATGCCGCGTTAGGCTCGCCATGGCTCGGCCAGGCCTGCTGCCCTCCGTTCCTCCAACAAGCGCTCCTCGATCGCGTGGTTCCATACACACGCACAAACAGTACGACAACGAAACTCCATGGCCGCCAGTACTATAAATACTACAACTACTGCACACAGACACACTCGGTTCTCTCAGGCAGGCAGACCAGCCAAGCGCCCGACGAGAAAAACCGCTCCCGCATTGCTGCCGCCTGCCAACATGCATCATGTCGCCGAAAGAAAAAGAAGGACGAAGCTTGAAGCATCTAGTTCGACCTGATCTAGCCTAGCACAGTTCCTAGCTTAGCATGCCTGTCTAGATACCCGAATGCTTCCCGTTCCCAAATAGCCAGTCTTCTCCTCTCCATCTGTCCCTGCCTCGATTCATCCAACTCAACTGCGTGCACATCGCATCGCTCGGGGATGGACGAATCGCTCTCCTCATATGGGGTACCTCCTCCACTCGCGCAACGTTCGTATCGTCGAGGTGCTACAGAACAAAGACTGGTTTCCCTAAACGCGGCTACGCAGGCTAAGCCGCCAGGCATGTAGGCCAGTTAGGGGGAAAGGCCAAAAGCTTCTCGACTGTCGATTGAAGAGCTGGTGGGTTAGCTGCGCAGAGCGTGGTTTGCCTGAAGACGGCAGCTCATGGCTCATGTCAGTGCCTATGTGACGGGCCTATGTCCTATAGGGGGAGCTAGCGGCAGCATGGGGACCGTTAGACGCCGCGGCATCAGCACTCGGCTGATGCCTGCGGCGGCGGCGGCGGTACTCGATCTCTAAGACATGAGGGTCATAAAGAGTAGAGAGAGAGAGCGAAATGGCGAAAGAACTCGCAGACATGTGATGCACGGATGTAGGGATCACGGCTTTGGGGGATATGCGACAACGAAATCGAGGGTTTCATATCGCATAGAGGCTGCACCGATACCGACAGGTATAAGCTCAGCGATGATAACCATTAACGAAGCGTTGAATACGCTTCAATGACCCTCCTCAAATCTTTCTTGGGGACGTATCCTCCAGTACAAAAAAAAACGACCGTTCGTCGTCCACCTCAGGAGGGCGGAGCGCACGCATGTGAAATAACTAAATAATATCAATAGTTGCTTATTTATGTCTAATAAAAAAAAAAAAAAAGTAAACTATGTTTGGTAACAGCATGTACTTAGCAGAGTTATAGTCTAAATTTGATAAATCCTAGAGAGCATGTGCCATCTCGGTTGCTTGAGCGCGCATACAAAGCTTGCTTAACATTCGTACAAACTGTAGTTAAAATAATAAATAAATTTTCATACTGTTGCAATAGCGATGCGTACGAACGAATCCTTCAACCTCGCGATCGTTCGGTCTTGCAAAAAATTATCTCTTCGTCTTTACAGTTGAACTTACTATCGCAGTCGCCGTGTATTAAGTGAGCCAATCTAAGGCCACGAGTTGAGGGATCTGGCCTCCGGTTCATAGGAAGATAAGATTGCTCTACGATAGTCGTGGAGCGAGGGCTTACTAAAACGTCCCTGTGGATTAACGTCGATCCTATCAGCATTTTCTTTCAGTGAGACCAATGTATGGTGTCGGTGTAACGGTAACGCACCAGTTACCACCGAAATCCCAATCATTATTTAACATTTTATTGATTTTTATTAAAGTTGATATGCTTTCATGTACTGTCAAACGTGCCGACAAATTTATTTTCGGGCATTTGCCATGATAGAGATGAAAACGCCGGAGCTTATTATGAAGGTTGACTACTTACTGCTGCTTACGTCTTGTGATTTACGAGTCCTGTTTGTGGATTCGAATTCATTCGCAAAATCTCCGCGTCTTTACTACGACAGCAAAACCAAGCTGCGATTTGTTTGTTAGTGTTTTATACTACGTTTTGATGTGTTATTATGATCACCATCACTCCTCAATATGCTGTGAAGCACACTCAATATTGTAAGCGTTTTTACCCATTCCTGCCAGGAAGACACGTCTGCATTGGTTGGTTAGATGTAGCAGTGCTATTGCACTTCATTGTTATTTAGCTTTAATGCAAAAAGGCTCGCGTCCTTCTGGCATATAAAGCCGGACTTCTCCTCTGTCAATTGTCCCCTTTATCAATGCGGCTCAGTGAATGACTGGTGTTTTCGCTTTCATGTCCGTGAGAGTGTTATATCGTAACGTTTTATCGATGCCTCAAACAGGAACGGATGCTCACGAGCGCTTCATCGGTTCGCCATCGTCGATGGACGTGTCGGCGTCGCCTGCTGACTGCCTACGAAATGAACCTGTCCCTCCTTCTAACTACGAATGCGTCTTTCCGCCTGTGTGTGTCTGTTGTCCTTGTATACGTGCGTCCAAGTGGAAGGCAGGCCACTGGTGAAATCAGTATCGGCCTGTATTCTTCTTGGCACTAGCAGCGATGTTCCTCGGCTCACCTGAGCCGAACAGCCATGGTAGAGCGGAGCAGGTTGAGTGAGGAGCCAAAAGAAACCGATGTGACCCGGCCACGAGAGAACGCACATACAGAGATATTTACACTCACCTACCGACATCCATTCGGTGCGCCAACGACCGACTCGTTCGCTCGGCATTGGCGCTTGGTCGACGCTGGCAGCTGATAGCGGTGGTTGTTGTCTTATCTCGACGAGATAACGTCCAATCCCCCTTTTTCGCCCTCCTGGCTCCGCCGCCTCTGTCGACGACGAGCAGCGAATGAGCTCGATCCCGCTTCAACGGAGCAGCAGTAATGGTAGCGACGGTTCCCGAACACGAACGATGAAATCCAATAGGGGCGCAGGCGAACTGCGACAGATCAACACATGCTGTCAGTTGTACGTAAAATATTAGTACTCCCAGCGTTGCTACGCTGCTGCCGTCTCAGTGCTGATTCCAGGCGGTGAACGACGGTATATTGGAATCCGCAGCGACGTGAACACCATTTGCACAACGGCCACGGCAGGGGTCGGTCGACCAGGAGGTAACGACTAGAATTACCAGTCCGCTGTTTCGTTCTACCCCGACCAGCTTAAGGCCGAGTTTAACGATGCTGTTTCATTATTATTATTCTTATTATTATTAGAATCGTTCTTCTTCTTATTATTAGTATTATTTAATGTAATGTTTTGAAAATGTTGGCACTCAACGCTCCTTAACCAGCCAGCCAGCCAGCCTGCCTGCCATCTACCAGCGCCAATCGGTCCGTTGGCGGTTCTCCTATTGCTCTCCTGGCTACCGCTTGCTCTCCTGGCAACTGCTATTGGTAGACTATTACAACGTTGTTGAAGAACGCCAAAAACTGCCCGCTCCTCGGTCGACTGGCCGTCTGCAGTGGCGGTGGCGGCAAAACAGGCAAACGGCCACGGAGATGGCCGGGAAAACGGAGGGACAGAAAAGCAAAGGAAGGAGAGAGACAAGCTGGCCGCAAATCTGGCAGCTTGGCTGACCTGTGCTTTTTGCATGTTCAACTAACTCTCCTCGACGCCAGTGCGCCCGCTACTATCTACAGCTGTTAAGGCGGACAAGAACAGGACGGGGTAAGCGGCAGGCTCTGCTGCTATCGTCGTGGCGGCTACCACTACTGCTGCGAGTGGCATATACTCCTACAGAAAGAAGGAACAGGCGAGCGACGCTGGTCAGTAGGCTGGTCGGACTACAGGTAGCGTTGCCGAATTAAGCGGAATAATGAAAAATAACCCTGGAGTCGCCAAAAGTGGTGTTGATTACGTTTCTGCGAACGCGGTTCTGACAACTCTAAAACAGTAGGTAGAGGTACGTCCGGGCTGGTGGGGCAGACTCTTTAGATGCGCTAATCACTGCTGGTTATTAAGCAACAATGATCTGGGTAAGAGGAGGGGCCGGCTGAGAGGAAGCGACAAACAAAAAATAGGTTCTGGTAATCGTTGTGACGGAAAGTCTGTGCTGGACAGAAAGATCGACAACGTGGCAACTTTGTGATAGAGACGCACCTGGTCATACGGCCACATGCATCGACTAAATCGTTGTAGGCCGCGACGACGACGATGAACGTCAAGAGACAGCTATTATCGATATTGGCCAGTCGACGCCTGCTTACGTTGAACAAGTAAACATATCAACTAGAAATTCGTTTAGTATTGTTGGTCATGCATAGGAAAACAACTGACGGAATATGTCAAGAGAAGAAGAAGAAGCACACGGGTATCATTGTGTAAACTCTGGACTTATACTGAGGCATTTGGTTTACGGACCTCCTCACGGAAGGATCGGCTGGATTAGATCAAATGAAGCTCACAAATTCATTCGCTATTTATGTATAATAATTATGTGTAATTGTACGCGTGCCCAGTAGATAACAAATCGTCGTCCGTATTCAGGTCCTTTCTCCTGTTCCGTCTTATTTTTTCTGGTGTGAAAACGGGCTGGATACATTCGCTTACTCTAATCGAACGCCATGAAACACGCCGGCCATGTAAAGTCGAGCACGGTTATGAACGCTGAACTCACTCATCGCACAGATTTAGGTACATTAGGGCGGCAGTGGCGGCGGCGGCGGCAGCCGATGCTGGCAACGATGATGCTGATGCTACCTCCGTTGCTATTTGGTCGAGAGAGGCCAACATATAATAGTCAGGCTTGTGCCATATATATATATATATATATATATATATATAGATATATATATATAAGGAAAGGTTTCCATGCGCTGTTGTAAGGACAGCGAGCTGTAGTACCCTTACCCGTAGAGAGGTCTACTGGTAACCCTCCGCCTCCCTCCCTATGCCAACCTCTGAAGTTCACAAGCCAGACCGCTGTCATCACGAGCGGCATGGGCGTCCTGCGAGCCTCACATAGAGCCCCGGCAGCAGCGGCCATCCTTTACGTCTGCACATACATGTAGCACAGCAGGCTACAGCTGCGAGAGCATTAGTAATAGAGATCGAAGTAGTCGTCGTCACAGAAACGCTGCCAGCGACCGACCAAACGACTGACTGTATCGAACAGCCGCCGCCGCCTGCACAGACAGATATTCTCCGTTGCCAAGATCACTCCTTCTCCCCTCTTCTTTCTTCGAGAACAGAACGACAGCCATTATCACCAGCAGCGGTAGCTGAGCGATGATGTTCTCATCGTCCCTCGTAGCCATCGTCAGTCGTCCTTTAGGTCTTCCTTCTCCCCCACCCCCTTTCCTAACTACGGCTTCTTTTCGCTCTACGTCGGTTTTGAGCGCCGTTGCCTCCGTTGCTGGGGATGGCCCAGCTGCCGTTGACCCTGTTATATTTAGCCGGTAGAAGATTGAATGTACGCGTGTGTGTATGTGCGTGAGTTCTGTGAACGAGTGGTTGGCTGTGCGCGTCGTGCGGACGAAAAGGCTTTGCTGCTAATGCTCATCCACGATTCCTCCTCCAGAGTTCTCTACGAGGTTCGCTGGCTTGTCGACGGGTCGATCGAGCGGTCCTCTGTGGGGAAGACGGACTGGACCGAAAGCCTCCCTTTTCCGACCCGCTACACCAAGCCCAACCCGAGCTAACCGGACCCACATGGCAAAACCTAAGAAGAAGAAGAAGAAGAAGAGGCATTCGTGTGCTGTCATGTGCTATTGCTGTTGCTACGGATGCCTGAATAACAATCGACTAGTAGAGACTCTGCAGCGTCGTTGCCGGTGATGCTACCGCTGCCGCTGAGAAAAGCAGTCGCCAGGGTCATCCTTAAGTCGTCGCTACCGTTGTGGTACCGACTCACACGAAGGAAAGAGACTGAGCGCAAAAGCCAGGAACAGCAATAGGACCTCTCTATACTATAAATTAGAAAGGGTAGCAAATCAGGCAAACAGCTCTACGAGACGGCCAAACGAACCCCTGGAAGGGAAGAATGGAAGTTAACACCGCTGGTGATGTCTGTGCTTCTGCTGCTGCTCGTGCTGATGAACAACAAGACCCACAGGCAGTGACGCCGACAAAAACGACAGCCGTTGCGGGTCGGATTCTCAACCTCTCGAAGAAACTCGCGAGCGAACGGCAGCCGCCTCCCTGGAGAAACGTTCATAGAGGGAAGGACGCAGCGAGAACAAGACGACACCAACGACAAAAGCTAAGGGGAAACAGGGTGAGTGGCAAGTGAAGATGCTGTAGAGGAAGAGGTCGACATTATCGCCGTGGCTTTGCCTGCCTGCCTCCTCCCATTGCCGTCGCTGGAAGGAGCAGTCGAGTGAACGGCTGGTAGTCTGAGCGAGCGGTTGAGTAAACGAGAAACAGACGACTGTTTCGCTCTCGGACAGCAACGCGCTTCGTTCTTCGACGCACTGAGGGGATGGGGTCTGACTAAGTCTGCTGCTGCTGCTGTTGCTGCTATTTGCTCGACGGTATCTAGTGGTGGCCATTGCTGTAGTGGTGGCTTCGAGAGCGGCTAGCTGGGTGTGTGCGTCTCGCTACGCTTATGCGAGCCAATGAAGGAACGCCCAATTGGCTGTTGAGGGTGGCAGAGCTGGCCGCTGCTGGCTGGCTTTTGCTCGATTCTCCGTTTCGGACTGAGCAGCACCGGGAGTAAACACGCCGAAGACGAAGAACGTATGGGAGGAAATCTACCCCGAAAGAAAGGACGTGTAAGGAGCATAGAAATTTGTCTGGGGAAGATAGTGGTAAACATGTCTGCCTTGGCTATCTATCCATTGCCTAAGCGATGGGGCCTGTCCAAGTTCGATAGCAAAAACGACCAGTAAAACGAAGATAAGGGCGAGAGAGGGAGAGAGAGGGGGATACGGCTTCGGCCAAGTGCACTTAGAACTGAAGGGCGCGACGAGCGGTAACAACGATGAAAATTCATATCTCTACTGATGCTGCTGCGGCTCCTGAGCAGCTGTGACGATTATCACGAACAAACCAACAAAAAACTAAGAGAGCAACATAATCTTTTTTGATGACCTGTTGTAGGACAAGTACGACAACTACCACAAAGGACATCGTTTGCGACAACGGATCTTCGGGATTCACGGATCCTACGGGACGGATAATCTTCAACGACTTTGCTACGACCAGCCAAAAGACGAAATCTGGATTCCAAGCTTAGTTAACGCTGCGTCGCGTCCGCCAACGCGCATACATTTACATGTATACAGCTACATGTCAATAAAGTAAGATTACTCTTTGTAACGCTCAATAGAGGCTATCTTTCAGAGGACTCAGTAGTAGAGTAATCATCGTCCACATGGCGGGTGAAAGAATAAAAATTCGGTCTATACATTTAAACGGCTTAATAATACGTGATCATTATTATCGACACTTATTATCAAACCGACTTAATGGTTGACAGCTGGCGCAAGGCAATGGGGGCTTTCACCTTCACATCGCGCATATACATATCGAGAGCAAGACGAATACTTTTGCTCGATAGTTTTTGAGTTGCTTACTCCCGGTGAAGCGATTGTTGCAGAGCTCCTCGTTTGTCGTCGACTTTCGAGGAAACCTTCCAGATGGCCCCTTGCCTATGCTTCTAGGCTCGATCTCACTTTGCTGGCTCGACGACCATGGCGACAGTATCTCTCGTATCATCAGTTGAATCCAGGCGAAAATGGGAGAAAGCGCTCAGGGATGCCTGACGACGTGATTGCGCGTTGATGACGGCACGATGCGACCCTGGGCGCCATCGTTCTAGAAAGAAGACCGAGAGCCTCCTTCAGCCGTCGACAACTGAATGGAAATGCGAGTGGGGAACATTAAACGGATCCGGGTGGCTATGGGGCACTTCACATACGCGGCATCTGGAAGGATAGCGAAAAACGATGCCTGGCAGGCGGCATCGTATATCGCTGAGTGCCAATCAACAATTGACATGTGGCTGTAGCTGGCTTTGGGGGTCGTACAACTATGTAAAACCACGAAGAGCAAAATAGGTTTCAGATAGGTTTTGATCTGGAATCAGCAAATCGTATATTCGCTGCTTGAACGTCCTCAGACAACGATTGGTTGATTCGATGGCCAGAAGAATGCGTCACTCAGATGATGGCGTGATGTGAGATGCGAGCCTCCTCCTACAAACGGAACAGCGAGACCCCCTTGAAAGCGAATGGCTAGGTTGAGGATAAATTGAGTGCTTCAGATAGGCTACCTTTGGAAAAAGAACATCGCTAGCCAGCCAGCCAGACTGCGAGAATATCGTCAAGTACCAGCGAAGCTACAAGCTCGCCGCTATATCTTTCGGGGTCACTTGAAATCTTAGAAAGCCTTAGAGAAGAGGGAGAGACGAATAAGAGGCCTCAGCGGTTCTCGTTTGGAACCACGAATTATTTGAGAATCAAGAACAAGTAGAAGAGGCCTCACTGTCTTTGGTCTGGAAGCAACGGAATTGTTCGTTTGCAGCTCAAGCGTCCTCAGATAATAGGCAACGACGAGTCGAAAGGACCTCTTTCATTCTGACCGACAAAAGCATCGACACCAACAAGATAGCCATTTTTGTACACATATTTATACATGCATAAGCAAACCAAAATACTTTCCCGAACCACATCATGTCAGTGATAAGTAGTTGACGGCACCTTACAGACAATCAGCCAGCATTGGCCGGCACCTTAGAGATGATGTACTAGCCTGGAGTGTTGTTTGCTATGGGGGTGTGTACGTGTGTCGCTTGTCTCGCTCCGTGGAGCGATTATGCCGATGTTCACGTTTGCTATGCTTGCGTTTACGTGTATTCCATTGTGTTTGCATCCGACTGTGATGTCGGGGCGACACATTGTAGCGTGGCGTTCTCCCACCTACGGTCAACGCAAGCCGACCTCAATAACAGCAGTACAACCAATCCCGCTTGCTAGTGAGCAAAACCGTCTAAGCGCCCATGCGTTGCTCCGCTGAGTCACTTGGACTCCGCCCCTCGTCCCCCGACCCTTTGCGAAATTTGTCCAGATGCTCTTGAGAGTTGAGCTCATGCAGCTTCAATATGCTTCAATGGCAATTAATGCAAGGCGCTCGCTACGCTTTGTAATTCGGGGTCAAGAGTTCACACGACGTAGAATGAAAAAAAGCTACTCGGACGAAACTGTTGTAAAAAACGCAGTTTTAATTTATGATGAATTTTTGCATCATAGGGGTGCGTCTGAGGTCAAACTTCGAAGAGCTCAAAAATGCAGACCAGTATGTAGTAACTTGTGTACAGCCAAGACCATGCGGGCTATTCTTTATGTCTTGCGGGGTTATAAGAAACACTAAAGCACGGCAGAATTAGGAACAATGCATCTTATGTATAGCTTAAGGTAGCACAAACGATTAGTAGGCTTATTGATTTGAAGTTTCTTGTGCTTTTGGAGTTCGTCTAGTTCGTCTCTATACCTCTCACTGTCTGTTTATATATATACACATATATGTCTTTGACTTCACACATGTGCGCGCCGTTCCGTGATCCGCTGTCTGCTTTGTGCAGAAAGTAGGAAGTGGTGGCACAGCGGTGGGTGGTGAACTCATCTGGCACCCATGTGTCCGCTTGGGTTTGGGGACGATGAGGGCAATGACGGGGACTATTACTCCCACAAACGGAGATCATCAAAGGCTTCGTTCCGTTCCTCTATTTCTCGATTGCTAATGTTCTTCATCGTAGCGTCGTTGAAGCAGAGCGGGTACAAGCAATCAGACGATCATTATCCCACTGCAACCTGTTGTTAGTATAGAGATATATTACAGATGAGACCATCGTTAGGTTAGTCAGAAAATAAGAAGCAACGAGTCACCAAAAGCAGCGTTTACAGCTCCGTATGCCGCGGCCATCTCGACAGCCGGCGGCATCATTATTATCATCGTCGTCGTCGGTGGTGTTACTGTTGTTGTCGCCGTACGAATGCTGGTACTTTCGAAGCGGTGGTAACGATGGTCGTAGGATGCACTTAGAGTGGTCCTCGTGCTGATGGTGCTGGTAGCATTAGTATTTTGCCTCTGCCTTTGTTTTCGTCCGCCTGTTCTGGTATTGACCTGACGGCCGATGGTCACTTTGGCGCCGTGGCAGTATACCGTCGAGTTGTCACCAGGCGTAGCAGGATAGAAGCAGCAGTCAAGCAACCCCCAGCAACGTAGTGAACAGTTGGCTATGCAAGCTCATCTCAAGCGCCGTCCAGAACGCAGTGCGTCCCTCTATTGGCCTGTCTGGTTCTCAGTTGCTCTGTCCACGCGTTGGCGTTTACTGGTCGGCGTTTATCATGCTTGCTCCGTCCAGAGTTCGCTGCCGTCAAACGGGGAATTATGAACTGGTCATAGTGACCGAATTTGTAGAATCGTGCAGTGCGCGGTGCTAGTCGCACCGACCGCTCGAGCTGTAACGCTGTAGAAAAGTATTCAACAAAGCGAGCGAGCGAGCCGCAGCAGTGTCGGCCAGCCGAACAATTTGATTCCGTTTCGCCGCCATTGTTCCCTCTAGGCGTTTTCTGCCTAGCGTCACAACAGCCATCATCGCCAACTTCAAGTACGTACGAAAATGGCACCCGCGTAAAACGTCTCTATTAGACACTTCTTGTAGCAATAACTGCTGCCTGCGGCAAGGAACAACTGCCAGCTCCTTGCTAGCTCGTTTCGACGACCGCAGCGACAGCGGCGTGCCTCGTTAGCCTTGCGCGCTCTTTCCTGGCCAGGCGACCGTTCTAATCAGACTTTCAGGCTGCCAGGCTGCCATTCCCCTGTCAATGACTGCTTAGGCGAGTGAACGCCATAGTCTTAACGGTGTCGCCAGCCGTAGAAATGGTGTGGCACAGCGGACATTAGCGTTGCCCGGCCAGCCGGCGGGCCGACCGACCTGACACGCTGCCTCAACCAGTGGCGATGGCAACGACAACAACAGCGTGGGCAATCGCAAACAAAACGGGCAAAGCACAAGCGACAGGAACGACGACACTCGAATAGAGAGGTAGAATGGATGGAGCAAGTCCTCGTAGCTGACGTCGCTGCCGCCTCATGGCTGTTGCTGTCGTAGTCGTCGTCGTCGTCAGCCGTTGGTCAGCGGTCAAAGAGGGTGAGCGAACGGACCCTATCCCCGTCCTCATCGCCGCCGCTATCGCCATTGTTGCTGCCGTAACCGTGATCGTCTTCGTCGGCGACAGACGATAGTTATTGTGGAGTGCGCCATTAGCTCACTCACACACGCTCAAATCACTCGACTTGGTCGCCGACGAATGGCTCAGCTGGCTTCGCCTGCCTTGCTGCAGCCAGGAGCTGGTAACAGGAGCAATAACGAGAACGAGGACGATTAGCAGCAGCGTAGGTAGCGCGACGGCGCTAGCGTCGCTGGGGACCGACCGAGCAAGCAAGCGACCGACCGACCGACCGACCGACCGAACTAGCTGCCTTCCTACTATTCACAACTCCGTCAACCAACTCAGCTCGACGCGACGCAACGCAACTCAGCTCAGCTCTGCCCTATCCTAGGGCCCAGCCTGTCCGCCTCTCTGTCCGCCAAAATAAATATAT